>NC_036462.1:12592719-12895749 GCF_002775205.1 Xiphophorus maculatus | reverse complement strand
CCTTAAATTTAAATTATTTGAATTGTAGGTGGTGTAGTTGGTAGCACTTCTGGATGCAGCAAAAATAGCTCATGGATTTTAAACGTCAGCCTGGAGTTTTTCTGTATGGAGTTTGAATGTTCTCCCTGTGTGTGGGTTATTTCTCCAACAGTACAAAAACAAGACCGTTAGGTTAATTGGTCTCTCTAAAATTGCCTGTAGGCATGGTTGTCTGTCGTGTGCGTTGCCTTGGCGACCGGTCCAAGATGTACCCTTGGCCGATGACAGGAGAAAGGCATGTTTCTATGCAACTCTGGCTGAAATCTTTGGGTGTTTTTGAGCTTTTCAGTTTTGTCCTTCATCCCCACAGCATGATGCTGCCACCACCCGGTGTTTTTTAGGAGGGATGGTGTGTTCAGGGTGTAATGAAATAAAATGACACACAGGTGGACTCCACTTATTAATTAGGTAACTTTTGAAAGCAACTGTTTGAACTGGATGGGGTAAATGGGGTATTATACATATGGGGGGCTGAATACATATTCTAGTCACACTTTTTTTTTTATTTGAAAACATGTCTATTTCTTTCCACTTTGGTTAAGCACTACTTTCTTTTCACATAAAATATCACATAAAATAACTCATAACTATGAGTGACCTAAAAGCGATGCATGTACACAGTAGGATTTCTGAAAATACTTGAATTTTGAAGCTCTAAAGAGGTTATTCCCTTTCGGGTGAATGCTAAAGTTCATAAGAGAACAGAGATCGTAGCTAAGCTCTGTCGCCGTTACCTGTTGATGAAGTTCCCCAAATTGTTGAGCAGCTCAGAGTTGTTCTTTAGGGCCATGTCAGCCCAAGAAAAAGCTGAATCTTGTCCTTCTGGACGCACATACAGGAGGTAGAACCGCCATACGTCCGAAGGGATGCCAGTGTCCTTCGCCATGTCACCGAACACACCGACACCACGGCTCTTTGAGAACTTTGTGTCCTCGTAGTTCAGATATTCTGAGGAGTCAAGAACCCACACATCAGGGATAATGATCAGCAATAGCTTAGCAATCAATTCTGTAACAACAATTCTAAGTTTAACAACTATTCAAGAATCTACAACGAAGTCAGTTACATACTCGCATAAATCTCATTACATAAATAAATAATAAAGTGATCAAGCTGATCAGTGGTAGTAGGAGCTTACCAGTAGCAATTAGATGGCTGACCAGAGTGTAGTTGTCCTGGGCTCCCAGTAGGGAGCAGGGAAACACCACACTGTGGAACGGCACATTGTCCTTCGCCATGAAGTTGTACAGCTCCACCTGGTGGCAGAGATAACACTGCGTCTTAAGGATGACATCATATTAGATCATCGTGAGATCATCCAGTTCAAAGAGGACTTATCTGCTCAACCCAGCCACCTCCCCCTTGCACTTACAGGGCATCACACTCTCATAAGAAAGCCTCAATCCCAGGGCTTTACATGAAGAGGGATGAGATGAATGAATGAGGCTTAACAGAGACAGAGCATGTTACAGTTTGGGTCAGTTCAATCTACTTGTACATTAACATGTTTGAGACTTGTCACTTTCTTCAAGTTAGATACTTGTTGGTATATATGGGGAAGCTATGCGAGTCCTGAGCTTACAATATCAAACTGAGGTCTGATCACAAAATGTCAAATGGTTCTGTTTTAACATGAAGCAGAGCACAGCTTCGCAAGAAAGACAGAAAGAAAAGCTGGTATAGATTGTTAATGTTAACACTTATTTCAGGAGAAGGTTGTCTGCCGCAGCTCACTGCTTTTACAGTCATGTGTGCACTAATATGGTTGGGATTTCAATATCTGCTTCACTTTAAGTTTTAAATGGGGTGATAAATAACACACTGTTCAACTGAAGGGTACAAAAAAAAAAGTCCACATGGGGAAATGAGAATTACAATTAGACCCACTCTGAGTGAAAATGAGGACAAAAATCTGTGTCAAGCTTATGTGTTAGTCCTTTGTATGGCTCAACAGTGTCTGATACCTGATGAGGATTTTTCCACCACTTTTCCCATTCGTTGGTGTAGTTGGCAGTAATAGACAGATAACCAATAGGAGCATCGAACCAAACGTAGAACACCTACAGAGGAACAAAGTCATGTTTCAGTAAAGAAATTAACTGTGGATAAAATGTTAAATCCTTTAGTCATTATACAAGGTAAGATTCAAAATCTGAAGTTTAAGGTAAATTACCCAAACATAAATTGAAGGTTTTGGTTTTCTAAATTTGAAAAATATATGCTCAAAACACATCTCAAGTATGCAAATCAAGCAAAGGATTTAAGAAAGTGTAAACCAAACATGAATACAATAAAAAAAATGCTCAGTGTGCAAAAGCCAAGAAAAGTAGAGTTTCTCTTTCTGTATTTCTCTGCAAGTAATCAGAGCAAACCTTCTCTTTAAAGTCTGGGTGAGGTACTGGTGTTCCCCACTGCAGGTCCCTGGTGATGCAGCGAGGCTTGAGTCCATCTCTGAGCCAAGAGCGAGTGATCTGTTTGGCGTTTGCTGTCCAGTCTCCAGAGCTGGTTGATCTCTCTAGCCAATTCTCCAACTGAGTTTCTAGCTGCATTAAAAAAAAGAAAAGTGAATTCATAAACAACCATGTTAACTTTAAGGTAAAGGTTTAGAATATTTCCCCTGAAATACTCAACTTATGAAATGTTTTTAAACACATAAAACTGGATTAGTTGTCTTGATTCATCACACCTAAATGTGCAGTACAGCTACAAAAACAAACAAGAAGGAGCATTGCAAAGCAATGGTAAAACTTTACCTTTGGCAGGTCCAAGAAGAGATGTTTGGAGGAGCGGATTTCTGGAGTCTGCCTGCAGACTTTGCACTGAGGTTCCTGGAAGCAGCAAAAAAAAAAAAATCAATAAATATTATAATTTATGCATTTAAGATTTCTTATTGAGTTTTCCAAATTTATTATGTATCCTACTGGAGAAGATCCAGAGCACAAACAAGCCTCCAATAACAAATAGCACAACATATAACATAATTCCATCTCATAATGAAAAAAATAAATATACTGATTTTCCACAGAAGACAAAAAATATTGTCTTATTATAAATATATTAAAATAAAAAGTTGACATTGGCTGTATGTGAATATTGCAGATGACAACTTTTACAGTAAAACTAAAATATTTTTTATGTTATTTCAGTATATTCTAATAATTGAAAAAGGAGAAATTTGAGTTTCAGCACAAAGAAGATTCTGTTGTTAGTTCTAATTTCTTGTAACTACAGGTTTTTAGTATTACCAACAGAGCACAAATAAAATGAACATAATTTATTCAAAAATAAACAAAATCAAACAAATAGAATTTCAATAAACATATTTCACAATATGTACTTAACTGGAATTTCATGTACTTTTCATAATGCTGACTGTCGGTGCCTATGACGATGCATATGCTTAATTTCTAACATCACTATTGCAATCCTCTTTTCTGTAACAACACTGAATGTTTATAAAGATAGTCAGAAACCTTTCTATCATTTAAAATGGGTGTGTTTTTTTTACTGGTTATTTTCATTTTTAATGCAGACAGAATTTATGAATCTATCTAGGTTTTAATGATTAAGAGAAGAGCCACAAGGTAGCTGGCATAAAATATATATTATTGTTATGGGTGTGAATGTAAAGAAATGTTGTTTCTTTTTATGTTTTATTAAAAATGTGTTTTCTTAAAAGTAGATCAAGGAAAAGTTATACTGGACTGAACCTTCCACAGCCACTCACCCTGAGCTCCACGGCGTTGATGAGGCGCCCACACTTGTCACACTGATCACCGCGAGCCTCTGGATAGCTGCAGTGGGGACACATTCCCTCTACAAAGCGGTCAGCCAGGAAGCGCTGACAGTTTTCACAGCGAAGCTGTTCCACCGTGTCTTCAACAAGAAATCCATTCTTGTGGAGTCGCCAGAATATATCCTGAGCGATCCTGAGACAGAGGAAAAGGGCCAGTTGGATGATTTCTTGAAAAATGTCAGTAATGTAGAGATCCTTGAAAACGTAAAGCGTGGATTAAGTATGCGACAACTGGCTAATGTCAGGATGAGCCTTTGTCACACAAGTTTCAATATTTAGCATATTGAAACTTACAGTATTTTAGCAAAGCTTATTTTAATATATTAAAATGCATATTAAAATGTAAATGTACAAAGTCTATAAAAAAAATAAATACAGCCATTTATATAGTAGGACATCAAGAAAGGAGAGGTCAAATTATTGGCAGGAGGGAATAACTTAAAAATTAAAGTGACAAAGAAAAAAGCAATGGTTTGGTTTTGGGCTGGTAAACCTAAAATCTAAGAGTTAAGCCTCCAGCACTTCTCTTGAATCAGGTCAAAAGTCTTTAATCTAAGGGGCTGTTTTTATTTCTTAAAAAACATCATGCTGGAGCTTGATGTTTGATATCTTTTTAAGCTGCTCTATATCAAAGCAAAGGCCTCAAAACAAGAAGTTCGATCGTTATCATTTTTGGTGTACAAGCACTTGGATTTAGGTCTAAGATTCTTTAGAGAAAAGTGCCTCATATGGATGCAATTTCCCATAAAAGATTATCTTTGTGAAACATGTATGTACAAAAACAATAAAACAAAATCATAATTTCTTAAATGAAGACTGACAAATATCCTAATAACTTTCTCCTAAAATATCTCAGTAACAACTCATTATTTCAAAAGCTAAAATGGCAGCTAACGTATGGAAATAAACATGTATTTTCCATGTGCAAAATCAAATGTAGGGGCCATGTGAATACAAAGAATATAATAAATTTCACATTAAAAATCACATGAGAGATATGTGAAAACACATGTGAAACCCAAGGACTACACATGACATTCATGTAAAACTCATGGATTTTTGGTGCCTATGGGAAATTTCCACAAAGGTGAATCTGTGATTCCTGAACAAGACATTCTTCTTTGGAGAACTTTGATGAAACTGTGTAAAAAATACAAGACTGGCAACAAAAATGAGTAAAAATTACAATTTGTCACCCAAAACAAAAGGTTTTTTTTTTTAAAAGAAAAAGGGGAGCAGTTATTTGATATGGATATTGCTAAAACAGCCTATTTTTATACTGCTAGATATTTTTTTAAGGAATTCAAAAAATGTCAGTTTCTATATGTAGAGGATTTTCTCACAACTATCAACTGTCAAATATCAAGTCTATTGACATGTGAAATGTGTGGAAAACATCCCACATTAATGTTGCTTTTGGTGTAATCATGTGAAACAATAGACTTCATGTATTTTTTCCATCAACTTCTCCTAATTTTCTGACTTTTTACAACTTCCTTGAATTACATCAGGTTTTTGATTCCAGCTTAAAATAAATCATTAAAAGCAGGTAACAGAGACAAACAGAGCTTTTCTATGTTCTGAAATCTAAAAGAACAAGGAAATAGCAAGTTTTGAGTAGAAAGGATATATTTTTGCACCAGCATGTACAATATTATAGTAATCCTATTGTACGTTATGTAATATTATAAGTGGAAGTATGCTGATTCTTCCACTACACATCACAATCATCCAGTTTTAGGATTAGAGTACTAAAATGTGGTTTTAATGAGTTTCATGTTAATAAATGTTTTTCACATGAATAAACTTTCATACTTTTCTGAAATACAGCATTTTTCCCTGTTCAAGGGCCTTAAAGAGCACACCTAAAGAAAACTTACTCTGTCTGCTTCTCAGTGGTGGTTCTCCCAAAGAAGTCAAAGTCAATCTGGAACCATTTGTAGATACTGGAGTGAACAGCATGGTACTTGTCACAGATCTGCTGCGGTGTCAGGCCTTCCTCTCTGGCCTTGTTCTCAGTAGCCGTGCCGTACTCATCTGTGCCACAGACAAACAACACATTCCACCCTCGCAGCTGGCCGTATCTGGGGAAAAATGAAGTAACACTTAGTGGTGCAACAGAGAATGTAAAACTTGAAAAAAAAAGGTATTTAAATTCTTACCTGGAAAAAACATCCGCACTAAGGACACAGCCAATGATGTTACCCAGGTGGGGGACATTGTTGACATATGGCAAGGCGCTGGTGATGAGGACATTCCGGTTGCCCTCTTGTGGCATACTGTGTAGGGACATTTAAAAACAAGTTGTTTCTGGATAGCTGCTTTTCCAGCTCTTCGAGATCATTGCAAGATAACATTATATCATCCTCTCCCATGAGGAATGAGGTAGCTTGAAACAATGCCACAAGCAAAAAACAGAACAGCATATTTGAGCTTACATCACTTACACTGGATGTTGCTTTTCAGCTGGATAGGAGCAGGCGTTTAAATCCTTGCTCCAGGTGAGAGCTGCTGCTTCCATCTCCTCTTCTGAAACGGTACGCTCACCTTCATCATTCTGAGCCCAAAACAGTAAAAAAAGAAAATTACACTTTCCATTAGGCTTTAAGGTTAGTCCATTTTCTTCAAACTGAGATGTTAGTGCTCTTCTTAAGTATGAAGAACATAAAGAGCTATTATTATTTCATTGTTGAAGTTTAAGAGAATAAGTCTGTTTCACTTGAGATGAGGCTGAAATCAATCTGCGCAGCTATTTTATTAATACAATTTTTATCCACATAGGTAGAAATGCTACAAGCCGCAAGCTTAAGACCACAAGTAAATGCACAAGAGTCGTTTTATTTTTATGGTACATTTATGGCTTGAAAGGGAAAGGATAAAAAAAATCCTTGTAGCCTCACATTTAAATTTAACTTGAGGCATACTCACATGTGCAGTTACTGTTAGCTCTGAGGTTCCTACAAATCTATGCTTTTCAGTAAAAACACCTCAAGTTTGTAAAAGTGATGATGTAGCAGATACCTCAGCAGGGCTGCTGTTGCATGGCTGTGTGTCTCTGCTCTGAGGTGCAGGCTGCTTCTGCATGTAGCTCTTCATGGCCTCCAGGCCTTTTCCCTGCAGCACTTTCTGAGCTGCAGACTGACAGCCACGCACCGCAGCAACACGGTCAAACCAAGCCTTTGCTGATTTATGATCACCTGAAAGGGAGAGACAGAGAAATGGAAAGAGAGGAAATAAGATTTGGGAAAGGAAGGGGAAATTTTGCAACTACCGTACTAAAATTAAACAAACTGAACTTACTCAATTCTAGAGAAGAGACGGATAAAACAGGATGCAGGGCACCCCATAAAACAACATCAGCAACTGAAACAGCTTCCTGAAACAAAGAAAAACAATACTATTAACATTATTTCAAATACGAAAACACTATTTCAGATTATTTTGATACAGAGAAGCTAAATATAGGGCAAGAAATCTTTTACAATTATAAGTTTCTCTACAAATAATTTGTATTATTGATCAAACAATTCTTATGACAGTATATAAGAATTGTTTGATCTGAAAAATAAATTATATGCATATACGTTCAAAAGAATAACGTCCTATTGTTTGGTAAAAAAATAAAAAAGTTCACAAAATAAATCTATGCCTTTCAGGCTTTGTAGAGCAAACTGCTCTTCATGCTGTTCAGGCAAAATGTGCGGAACAAGATTTGCTCTGATGGGCAAAATCAAAGCAGTTCCAAAAATTTAATCTAGCTTGTTTATTTTAGGTAAGTAAACTGAAAAAAGTAGGTAAACATTCACATATTTAACAGTGGTGTTGCCCCTAGAGGAAGCTAAGGGGAGTTAGAACCAACTCAATTTTCCAACTTGCAAAGAATGTTTCCTACTCATAAGTGACATAATTTCCACCTCGGGCTTCAAAAACAACTTGAATGCAGCATAATTTAGAAGACACACAACAATTTTTGATTAAAAAGCATCTATTTAATTGTTAATGAATTATTATGTAATGTAATCTCAACAATATCATACTGAACCTCTATAAGAGCATATTCAGGTATATATCCTCGTTAGTACAGTGGTGAGTATCCCCGCCTATCACGAGGGAGACCGGGGTTCGGAGTGAAGTTTGTTTCAGGTCCCTCTTGAAAATGAGATCTAGATCTCAACGGGGTTTACCTGATTAAATAAAGGAATCCTACAGTCTTCCATCCCATCATAGATGACAGGAGCATGAAAAATGTTTTTAAATATGTCTGGAGATGCATTAAAAAGATTTAACAGACTAATTTACAATGGGAAAAAAGGAACAAGAGAAGTAGAAAGGAAGAGCAGGTAAAAAAATATAAGGTTACAATGACTGATGACAACAGGCAGGAATCATTTCCTGAAGAGTTGTTTTGAGCCTCTTAGGTGAAGCTTTCCATTATTTAACCTGAGATTTTCTGTTTTTTTGTTTGTTTTTTTTATAGAGGGAGTAGGCATTGATACTGTACCCCAGTTAAATATGCCATGCTGCCCTTGACCAAGCTTTGGTCCAAGACATTTAGGGGACCCTGGAGAACTTTGGGAACCTCTGACCCTTTTCCCTGAAGCACTGCCAAGTGAAGAGCCCGTAGCAGTGCAGGCTGTGAAATTAAAGTAAAGCATTATTTCTTTACCTTCATGCTGAGATTCATTAATATGAATCTGAAAAACAGAATTAATTTACCTGGAGAATTGTGGCTTCCCACTCAAGCCACTGATTGCACTGATCACTAGATTCTGGTCCATTTAACTCAAACAGGTACCTGTGTGTCAAACACATGGAGCTCATTCAGCAACAAAATTACAACCGAGAGCACACATTGCATAAAAATAAAATTCATCTAGACAAGAGGTGGGGATTGCTGCAGTAGGTATTGGACCTCTTAAAAAAACTTGGTGGCATCATAAGTAACAAACATTATGAAGTCAGTATTGAAGCAAAATCTTCACAAAATGATTCAGAAGATAAAGGCTAAATTTATCTTAACTACTTTCTAAAATTTAGAAAGGGGTTTTTAGTCAATGTTTTCTAATGTCCATAAAACTACAACCCAGTCCTACTGACTTATGGATAGAGCTGAAAAGGTCAGCAACTTAAGCAACCTAGAAACCCAACTCTGTTACACCAGCTGTGTCAGGAGAAAGGTGAAAAGGTTCAGTCTGATTAAACATCAGACAGCCAGAAAATAAAATACATTGTATAACATTTCTGGTTTCAACTGAATCTGCAAAATTTACCCAGAACCCAAAGGAGTTCCTACTGTGTACTTTAAAATATTCAATTAAAAAGGTCCTCCAAAGATAAATGACCTCAGATATTTGCATAATTTAGTTCACCTGCAAATAGTGTTAGAGCTGAAAAGGTGCTGCCCACTGGGTAGAAAAAGAGTAGGCACAGCTGGACGGGGGAGGAAAGGCACCACCTTCCCTGAAAATGAGAAAGAGAAAATCAAAAATGTGTTTAAAAATGTCACAGGCAATTTTTTAAACAGTACAGGGGAAATGGTGGCTCAGGGGATCCATCTGTTCAAAGCAATACTGTAAAGAAAGTTTTACCAAAATATCTAAGCATTGATTAGACAAACTGGTAAGATCATATGTATGACAAGTAATTCAAATCATATCTGCTAAATATAGATGTGCAAGAAGTGTATTTAAATTATTGATACATCAATATTTTTCTTTATTTTAAAGTTTTCCTTTGCAATCTTTTTCTTCTAATTTTACACATTTAGCTACATCAAATATGTAGTTACTTTATCAGCTTTTCCCTTAGGGGTTGCTACAGAGAATCCTCCGTCTCTTTATTGTCCTCTCAACTGAATCATTAACCCTCACACCAACAAATTTCATGTCTTCCTCTTAGCTACGTCCCATGTGGCTTCTTCTACCGATTCAATCATTGTCTTCCCTGTGAATTTGTCCAAACCATCTCAGTCTGAGCTCTCTGACTTTATCTTCACAAAATCTAGCATAAACCCTCCAATGCACTCATTCCTGATCCTGTCCATCTTTGTCACCCAAAAAGAACCTCAACATCTCTAGCTCTGCAACATCCAATTAAAGCCTTCTTTTAAATATCACATATACAAATGTTCACTTTGTATATAGTTATTTGATTTAAGCCATGATTAAAAGACAGACTGTTAGAATAAAAATAATTAATAAATACACATTCATCTTCTTTATATCAATTATATATTCTTTTCTACCACAACAAGCAAGTATATGGAGACAAATCTGTAGAGAAACGTTCCACAGGTTACAATAAACAAATCAAAATCAACTTGTTACCGTTTTAAACTCAGAATCTGTTCAGCTACAACTTAACTGCTATTATGAATGACACAAAAAGGGAACTTGACTCTTCGTGAATATGAATACTACAACAAAACAAAAACATCAGGGATGTGAGAGTTTTCTAGTTGCTTCACAAATACACGACCTGTTCACTCCATTCATTCATTCTGACGCTGACATACACTGAGCACCTAATGGGGGCTAGTTACGCTGCTAGCTCGGTTCTCCTTACACAGTCACAGCTGTCCGTTTCAGCACTCAGTCGCACTTGAAGCACATTTTTGACAAAATATAGAGTATATTACTTACATATAGTCACATAAACAAAAACGAAATATCCTAACTATGCTTTACCTTCGTGGTTGACGAACTGAACGCCGCACTGAACTCCTGTTACTTCCAGTGCAGCTAACACCTTCAGACAATGCGGGTTGCCTTCACTAACAAACAACTCCATCAGGCCGGTGGCAGTACTAAACTGTACACTGGATTATTGTTTTTCTTTTTATTTCTCTCTGAAAGAAGAAGACAGGTGACTCTGGAACTAACTTTGCCGGCGTATGCTGTCCACGCTGATGCAAGCGCTATTAGATTTGCCAAAAATGGTGAAAATGTAGTTTTGAGGCCGTCTTTGTGCCTTTTACAGAAGCTGATTTAGTTCTGTCAAAGGACTACATCTCCCATAATCCTTTTTGTAAATATGGCTGTCACGTTATTAGGTTGACTTGTTCTGTGTTTTAAGGTTAGCACCGCCGGGTGGTAAGATTTTTCATGCATGTACACGGAATGCCGGACGATGCCGTGATAATAAACACGCTCACCTCAAGCTTTGAATTTTCTGTAATGTGATTGGCTTTGACCAAAACTATATTCGACGACAACAGCCAATCATAAACCAGCAAATCTTACACGGCGTAAGCTATTTTCTATCCTCTTAAAGAGCGAAGAAGGGTCTGTCTGTCAGCGTGGGATGGAAATGTCACTAGTTCCCATGAGTTGCAGTTAATTTGCAAAAGTGCACGGCGACGTACTCCCTCCACGTCTCTATTAGCCCAATTATGTGAAGTTATTAATATCTACGAGAAAAGCGCTGCAGACTTAATAGGAAGCATACGCAAATTTCTGGGCAGTTCACTCCAAAACACAGCAGAGCTGTCACCGCGTTGCTGTCACTGCTGCTTCAAAGGTGAGTTGTCGAGTGTCGTTTACAGCAAGTACTGTGTAAATGCTATTTTTTTAATTTGCGGAAAGCAATTTAGCTTTCATCCTTCAGTTGAAATGTATATTCTTCAGTTTTATTCTTAATATAAACTAACAAACTGTTTCTCTGAAAAGAAGTTTAATTACAACTTTATCCAATATTTACAGGGTAATATTTACTGAATTTTCTGCGTCACTACTCTGCATGTTTAATAAAGTTGTTAGTGTTTTTTAAAGTTGTCGGAAATTTAAAACTTGAGTTTTGTTTTAAGATTGGATTTAAAAAGTTCCATTAATACTCAAATGTCCTGAGCTGTGGTACACATTGATTATCCAAAAAGCTAGGTCTCACAGGTCATATAGGTCTTGCACGCAGGCTTATAGTTACTGCAAAAAATAAATGTACTTTTTCCACAACACACTTTACCCACATGATTATATTAATGTACTCAAAGTCTTTTGCTTCACAAATACTTAGAACTTTGAAAAGAAAAACCTCAAATGCATTTTTAGCCTCCAAACATTTCCTGTGGAGGAGCTTCTTTTTAGAGTTTCCATTTCAGCCCTTCCTTACAGTTACATATAACATGGTGTATCATTATTACCACAGCTATGCATTGGTCCTGCAGACACTGATGCCCTATTGCCTCTCACTGTAATGTTCCAGAAACAATGCTCTCATGTTTTTGTCATATTTTTTTAAACCCACACTGATAAGAGTCCTTTCACATCTGCCTTATTTTGTGCAGATATATTTGCATGCATCTGCATGCAAAGCTCGCCCATACCAGTGTATGGACAGGTTAACCACAGTGAGTGATGGAAACTGCTCGCCTGACGCATTGCATTTTTGTTGTTTCATAATCATTCTTAAGTCCTTGCAAAGCTGGAGATTTTCTCTCTTTCTGCCAGCTTATGACGACACGAGCTTGAAAGATTAATGCCATTTGCAACTTTTCTGATTAAAAGCGCCCTGTACCCCGAGTATTAAGAGCAGAGTTACAAACGCCCCATAATTGCATGACGGCCCCTCACACATTGCTGTGGATCTAGTGCCACACAGGTATTGAGAGACTGTTGTATCTGACATTAAGTTGCATTTACTGGTCAGATCACTCTGGTGTTTTTTGTTTTGTTTTGGTTTTTTTTGGTCTGTGGGATGAGCATACAGCTTCTCGCACACAGTCACTTGTGTGGGAAAATTAAGATGATGTAGGTCAGCAAAACCTCCTCTAACCTCTTTGTTAGAGAAGCCGAACACTGTGCTGCTGAACCTGTGTTAAGTGAATTATTGTCCTTTTTAACAACTTTGCAACTGTCACCTTTCGCATACGGGTTTGTCTGTTTTGCTGCTCATTTCAGCTGCAGTTTTGTTTCTTCATCTGAACATGTCACTTTGCATGGCTTTTATTTTTTGGGCTGATAAATTTTCTCTGTCCAGCTTTTCTTCATTCTTTCTGTTTTCAAGTATGTTAAGCCAGAGCTTGTGATTTTTTTTTTCTTTTACTATAATCGGAAAGGTGAAAAACTTTGAACTGCCACAAAATTCTTTTCTTCTCTGTATAAACTAAATCCTTTGCCTATAGCACAAATTCTCCAGACCTTCTGAAGGTCTTTTAAAGTTTTTTTTTGGACGTCTGCATTTTCAGTACACCTTTTTGACATTCTTATTCACCTGTTAACCCTTTTATAAGTGTAATTCTTCTACGGTTTCATTAATAAGTCGTGCAGCCCTGACCTATGAATCATTAAAGCATTAAAGGACACATAACTTCAGGAATGAATCAATGCTTTAAGGATACCAGATGATGCAAAAGTAGTCATACCTCAATCTTTCCACTATTTGTCAAGTTACAACCATTAGAGCAGATGTGGTTGTAACTTGACAACTAGCACATTCTAGTTTCTAGCATATGCTAAAAACTAGCTCGTGCTTGAAACTAGCACTAGCATGTGCTAGTTTCTAGCATGTGTTAGTTTCCCACATGCTGCTAGTTTTCCACTACTAACAGCATCTGTTAGTATGTGTTAATTAGGGATAGTGAGCACACTAGTGTGTGTGTGTGTGTGTGTGTGACATAAGGAAAAGACAAAACAAAATATTCACAAAACTGAAACTACATCTGACCGATTTCCACCTTAGTTGATTCATCTGTTATTTACCAAAGTTTTGTCAGAGATATACTGTAGCTTCATTGCAGTGAAGTCATGCAGGAAGTGATTTTAAAGGAAGGGCGTCTATTTGTCAAATTACTCAAGGACTGGCCTAACAGTTAGTGGCCTAAAGCTACTTCAAGATAAAAAGGTATTATTTTTTTGTTGTCTACATGCAGAAGCAAAAAGTGAATGCCACCAGAAATAAAAAGTCAGGAGAAGTACTATCATAGTTAGGCCTGCATTCTGGTTTTAGGGATTTTCATCTGAATTAGATGAAGAAACAAACCGCCGTGTCAGTGATGACTGCATTTTAGATCCAGAGCAGTGCAGCATGTGTAGACCATGCACAGCAGCAGAAGAGAACACCATCTCATATAGACTGGCATCCCCAGGTCTAAATATTACCACTTGTGTTTTTCTTAGTTGGGAAAAGCATCATAATATTAAATAAAAAAATTGGGGCATTAGGATGTTATGAGAAAACATACTCTCAAGAGTTCAGACTTTTTCCAAAATGTAGACAAGAGCTTGGGAGGATCATGAAAATTTTTAATAATAGTAAAACTTACAGCAGAAGCACAAGAAGAACAGTACATGCCGCACAGGTAGCATAATGTGCAGTGAAATGGAAGAATCCAGTACTTAACAGTGAGTAAATATATAAGGCAGGGATAGAAATTACAAGGCTGTAGATGAACTCATCAGGGGAAAAGTGGTACAGCTGTGACAGGGAGGAAACAAGGAAACCTTTGGAGGGAGGCTAACAGAGGAAACTGAACTAAAGCTCAAAGGATCTTCAAACCAAAAGGGAAAGATCTGACAATATTCTAAGAAAATGAATCCAAAGGTACTATGCACAAACTGCTTTTCAAAAGTTAAAATTAAGTTACTGTCAGGTGCTTGAGTCTTAATTAATTATGTTTTTCTCGTATTATTATTGTGTGTAAAATTTTGAAGACTCAGCTGATTTTTATTTCAGCTTTTGGCAGTTAAGATGCAAGATCTCATTTTAGTATTACTTACTTTGCTCTGCTTTAATCCAGATGAACTGTTTTATGTTTAATATCAGTTATTTTTGTTGAGAAGCATAGTCAAGCTGACAGAGTAAGTGCTATTACGGTCTTCAAAGTTCCAAAAATAAATGACTGAGATGGTTTAAAATGTTATTTCACAAATTTAAAAGTGAAGACCGAAAACGCTAATTATTGAAGTAGTGCATAGTAAAAGTTTTAGCTTTTGCTCACTTTTTTATATCTTTATTTAAGTCCAAGGAAAATTGTCCCCACTTGAAAAAAATAAACCCTTAACCCCTCTAGGGGATAAAAGTGATGCCTGTCGTTGTTAGTGCCATTGAAATCGGAGGTCTAGTTCCTTTTCTTTGTGCCTCAGCTCCACGCACACTTCGGCTGTGTGCAGCTGAAAGTGGGTCTTCGACTTGCTTGATAGCTTTTGACAGCTCACTCTCATCCCTGGTGGATCAATGGAGCTCAGCACTCTTCATTAGAAACATCAATGTACTGCACATTCCCACAGGCTCAGCAACGACCCAGCAGCTCAGCCAGTGAAAATGTATTTATTTTTTTATTCTATAAAAAACCATTCAGGCTTTATGGCTTATGTACTTTTTTTTCTTCAGGTGAAAACCAGAGAAATTGCTTGGTTTTTCACATTGGTACTTTTTTTTTTAAACGTAGTCTGCATTAATGTTCAAGCAACATTCACATATGATTGTGATTATGATTATTTTGATTAGGAATACAAATGTTTTACTACTTTTTATACTGCACAGAACAACAGAAAATTAATTATTTTATATTTTTTTATTAATAAATACGTGGATGTATTTTAAGGCACACCTCAAAGATTATGACTGTCTACAAATTCGTGACATGATGGGAAAGTCAAAAACGTTGCCACATTTGTTCCATGTCCAGGAAGGAGACAGACTCTGTGTCAAGACATAGAAGACAAAAAAATAAAACATTCTATGAAGATTTTGGAGCTAAATCCTAGCTAGGAAGATAAAACTTGGGTGAAAATAATTCCGCTAAATAGTCAATGACATTAAACATAAAGCCCTGATCTCAGTCCCACAGAAACATTAAACAATATGCGAGATAAGCTGCCTACAAACCTGTTGCAGCTGTTCAGCAAACTATTGTGAGAAGCTTATGAAAGGATACTCAAAACTTTTGATCCAAGTTATAAGGAAATATATCTAAACTTTTTAAGTCAAAGAAAGTAATAAAACAATGTGTTCTTTAGTTTTTTTTAAGACAAATTGAAATTTTAAGTGTCATTTGTTCAGTTATGGTGTCATTTTTAGGAAAAGCTTAGTTTGTATGCTTTTTATTTTTAAAGGCTTCTTCTGTGGGGTGAATGGTATTTTTTCTCAGATTGTTTATGCTGTGAAGAAGATAAAACGCAACAAAAAAAATAGCACGGTAAAAGGAAAAAATAAATGGACAGATTAACAGTGAAACCTAGGAGAAGAGATTCGTTTGTAAATGTTACTACTTACATTTCAAACCAAAAACACATTATTTATTTAGATTGTTTTGCCATGTTTGTAGTTAAATCAAAGGACTTTTTGGCTAGATATTGTATAGAACAGTGGTTCTCAAACTTTTTTCAGTGATGTACCCCCGTAAGAATATATTTTTAGTCAAGTACCCCCTGACATGGGCAAAACATTTTTGGAATTAAAAAGAGGTACAGTGCTGTAAAATCACTGTCTGATTTATTAAAGCCAAGCAACTTATATCAGTGAACCTGACAAATACATCCATATTACAAACATTGCATGGTTAAACAAAAAAGAAAAACAGAAGACGGTGACCACCAGGAAGGTATAAAACCAGTCAAACCGTTGTATTTTAAAGGATATTGAAACTAAGTACTGAATATAAATTTCAGTGCATGAACACACATTTATATTTTATCGAACTTTTTACAAAATAATTTTTCCCAAGACTTATTATGAGGAGCCTACTGATTTTTTAAAGATATTTTGAAAAGCTTCACGTACCCCCTGCAGTACCTCCACGTACCCCCAGGGGTACGCGTACCCCCATTTGAGAACCACTGGTATAGAATATGAGCGGTTTTAAAGTAAAATTGATCTGTGTGTATAGGATGTTTTGCTTTTATTAAACAAACTATACTATTTACCTTCCCTTTTTCCTAAGTGAATTAAAAATGAAATCCTTGATTTATTTTTATTCAAAAGCTCAAAATGCCTTCTGGACGATTCTGCAGTGTTTTGTAATTTGCATGAAAGGCAAATGCCTTGTTTCTTATTGATGTATTTATTTTTTCTGGTTGTTTTTAATGTTTATATTGAAAAAGAGGGACCTGGAAGTTGAATATTATTGAAGTGAATTTTAAAGAAGTTCACTACACGTCGATGGAAGCTTCAGGGTTTATTGTAAACACAAGTGTTGCGTCAGCAGTCTCTTGAAATGATGGCATCACACGTGGAATATTATTATGCGCAACAAGGTGAAAAAAACACAGTGGAGACACTAGTGATGGCAGCAGGTCACAGAGGTTGTTGTCATAGTGGAAATAATGAGTCTGAGCCAATGGCTGCCTTACTGTCATCATCTGCCTTTCGATTGGCCCTCTGACAGTTTACTCAGCTAATCAGTGGAAGAATTCAGCCTACATGTTTGGTAGCATATGTGTACACACACACGCATTCATACACACATTTGGCGGCCAAATGTCTCACTGGGAAAACGTAATGTGTGTTTCGGTGAGTCTCTCTGGTCCTACCATTAATAATGCATGGCTTTGGGAGGATGAAAGGCTGTTTTGGCTTGAGGCATGTGTCTCATATGAAGAGAGAGACATCATGGCCAGTAGTTATAACTGTACATCCACAGAGAAAGTGAATGCTTTGTCACATGGCACATCAGCAGCACTGTACTTAAGGCTGGAAGTGGATTTATTTTGGGGGTAAAGAGTGAAATACGGTAATCAAATATTTAACATGAAGGGATATTTTTTGTTTGTTTTGTATGGTTTCAAGGTAGGTTGAATACTGTGTCTTTACAGTGCACTTTATTAGACACACCTGTTCAGTATCTGGTTAACACAAATGCAAATCAGCCAATGACATGGTAGCTGCATGTCTAGGCATGATAAAGGTGATTTGCTGAAGTTCAAATTGAGCAGCATAATGGAGGGAAATGGGATTTAAATGACCACATGTGAAATTGAGGTTTGGGCTTGTTATAAATTTTCAGAAACATTTGATGTTCTAGGATAGTTACACATCCTGACTCAGAGATTTGGCAAATAATAACAATAATAATAAGCCAATCAGCAGCAGTGCATCACACAAAAAATACCTTACTGATGTCAAAGGAGAATAGCAGAAAGGTAGCAGTGGCTGAAAAAATCACTGGTTACATTTGAGGTATGCTAAATAAAATACATCTGAATGCACAACATGTCAAACTTTGAAGCAGATGGACAAGAGCAGCAGAAGATCACACACAGTGCCACTCGTAGGAGATAAAAATAGGAAACTGAGGTGATAATTCACACAGGCTCACCAAAATTGGATGACAAACTGAAAAAAAAAAAAAACGTTGCTTGTTCTTGATTTAAGCAGTGACAGTAAGATTTAGGGTCAGAAATTAGCATAATATTGTGAAACATGGACCCATTATCAAAAATACATCTGTGCCTTAATAGTTTTAATTGAATTATGCATTATTAAGAAATTCAATAGAGGTTTACATACGTTTTCAAACTCCTGTGCCTCGTCTTTAACAATGTCGGTCAGTTTCTCCATTATATTATAGGACATATTTTCCTTCACCCACATAGTTGTTGTTTGTGTTTGGTCCATTTTCTTCATGTGAAAGCTATAATTCTTCCAAATTTAATCAATATTTAAGAGACAATTGTCTGAGTGTAGACACCCACTAGATAGTATTTTGTATTACATGGCACTTGTAATCCAGTAATATCTACTAATGCCTAATATACTATCATCTTCCAGTATTTCTGGTGTTTGAAGTAGACCCCTATAACTGAGACATGGTACCTTTTACTTTCAAAACCTGAAATGCCAGGGGACCATTGATTCAGCTTTTCTGGTGTTCTGGTGTCTGTCCTCATATCTCATATATTTTCATTAATTGTTTAAAATTTTTAAACATGTGATTTCCATTTTTTGTTTATTTTACTGACCCATCTGTCAGATTCAGTACTTGGTGGGAGGTCATAATGTTACAGCTGATAAGTGCGTAGAGATAGTACCGCGTTTTGTTTTTTTTTTCAGGATTGATTTCTGAAAGCTTTTAAGCTGGCTTCACATTTATTTCATGACTTACTCCCTTTTTTTTTTGTAAATCCAGAATGTGTCCTGTGATGCAACACTTCACATCGCAAGCATCATAGCACCACTAGATTGGGTTAAAAGTCAAATTTAGCAGGCGATGGTTTGCTAACAGTAATCATGCACAAGAAGGATTCATCCTGCTCTTGTGAAGAACATGAGCACAACTTGTTTGTCTGACACTGGTGCGGTAATTAAGGTTAAAGTCTTATGTCTGGCAAGTTTCCCCTTATTTCTTTGTGACGCCTTCGGTAATAGAGCTTCATATGTAAATAAAGCGCCTTGCTCATGCATGAGTGTTTTCCATGTGTATATGTGAGCGTGTGCACCAAGCCCTTTGAAGTTACTCATTCACTCTATATTCCTTCTCTTCCGATGTCTCGTCTCTTTGAACAGCATGTAGGCATGATTATTAAAGCTGCTCTCTTTCGACTTCAAACATATGGGATGAATATGGATATGATGTGACACCAGGCCCTTCACCAATGCCCTGTCTGTACTTCATTTCCATTCCTGTCATGCAATAAAGGTTGATAGGCTCGGCGTTAAACAATCTCTGTGGGAACTAAACCTGTCATTCACTGGCTTGTCTTTGAGCTGGCTTAGGCAGTTATTACGTAGCTTATCGAGAATGACATGAAGCTGCAGGGGAGAATTAGATGTGGAATTTTATTCTTATTTGTCTTGTCATTCTTTGCTTTTCTTTCTGTCATCTCACATGCTGTGTACATCTTTTTCTGGAGTCTTCCTTTCATAATTTATTGTGTTGAATGAATTTTTGCTTTTTAGCTGTTTTCCCCTTGCCTAGTTTTCACATGAAACATGCAGGACAAAGACCACAAATGCCACCAGTTGCTTTTACTTTAAACTTTGACCTTTCCCAGAGGAAAACATATATTCCTCAGTTGTCTGGGTGCAATTTAACAAACCAGCAAAATGTTTGGTTTTTGTTTAACTTTAAGGGCCCAAATTTACCACTGAGCTTTAGACAGCTCATTTTTATTATGGTATTCACGCTTACTTCAGCAGAACACAGAACTATAATACCTGAGATGTAATAAGGCAGGCCTCTTTTTCAAAGTGCTAACGAATGCTCTAATAATGTGCATAAGGTAAAATCTGTTTATGTGTAATTTTTCACATGGGAATAGATTGTGTGTGTGATCTAATTCTGTTTCTTAACAGAAATAGCATTTTGATCTTTTGTACTCAATATTTAAGAATATATTGTTGCAAGAACGATATATTATATTTACAAAAAAATACATATGTCCAAATACAGTATGTTAAAAAAAAAAAACTCAGACTTTGTTTGGGCACTCTAATTTTCTCATGACTGCAGTAACTATATTATTTCAGTAGCTGATTAAGCTAATAAAATTTTGAAAATATCATGCATGCTAAGGTAAGCTACCCATTCACTTTGTGTGCAAGATCTGTAAGTAAAAGCCTAATTTGGCCAGCAGTTGTTAACCACAAACCCTCTTTGCAGAGCTTTACTTGACTTGACAATGGTGGAAATAGGCCTCAACCTGTGTGTACAAATATTACAATATCGTAAAATCTTTCCTGGTATTAAAAGTAGTTAGGTAGCATAATAAACCTGCAATATTTTGAATTAATTCACTGTTAACATCAACGGTCAATCCATTTTTTCACTGATCTCCAGTGACGCAGTTAACCAGCCTTCTGCATTTGCGTCAATAGGTCAATCAGTCACCTTTGATGTTTTGCAGCTTTTATTTGGTTATTGCACTGGTCTGGTATTGCTTGATCACTATGTTGTTGATGAAGTTCAGATATTTGCATGGGTGAATCCTAAGCAGTCAAGGTTTTTTGTTTAATTAATATTACCTTTTGTTACACTACTGGACACATCAGCAAATGTAGGGTCAAACTGGGTGCGTAGGAACTGGATATTTTTTTTCTGCACATGTAATTGCTTGCATGCACATGCATGAACAACAATGAATGCAATTTACTTTCTGCAGAAAGGGCTGCTAGCTTGTGTCCATTTTGCAGTTTTTATGCCTGACCCTCTCCTGAATCATTAGTCTTTTATAAATATCTGGTAGTAAAAATGTATGGAATTACTTCTATAGGAGTACGGTCAGTTAGTTGTTTCATGTTCTAGCACAATAATAAATCACAACTTTTTCAGAGTTATGTATTCTGGTTTTGTAAAATATACTTTAAAGAAATGAGATCACACTGTTGCAACGCCTAGTACTGCATTTTGCGTATCAAGCAAAGGTAAAGAATCGTCCTGTAATGAATTTTTCTACCTAACACTTTCACAAGTTGAATTATGCAAATGAATCTGCAATTAAAGAAGGCTGCATGCAGAAATGAGATTTTGCATCCTGCAAAAAGCTCTTCTGTCAGCTTGAAAACTGACTGATGAAGCAACAAACTGTTGATTGCAATTTTTGTTTGGTTTATGCTTCTACATTGTGAAATGTAGAAGCATAAACTATGGCCGATTTGAGATTCTTACGTTATGGCTACCATGAGTAAAGTTACCATACTTTCATGGTATTTACTGGTAATTTTTAAACAAATATGTAAAACTTGGTTTTATTTAAAACAATGAAGCCACAGCTATTTATTCTATCATTTAAATATTACGTTGATTATTTTAGTTGTATTAATAATGCAAAGACTTAATTAAAAAATTAAGTCTATGTCACTAAATTTATTAAATCTTACACAACTTTAGCTGTATTCAAATAAATTTCCTTCATGTGTAGAATGTTATCATTTCGTTGTTCTGTTCTTCTTAGAATTAAACTGGGAGTAACAGATGTGCACTTTTAGCTTGCTATTGTTTTAAAACAATGTCACCTAATAAAAGTAATACACACATTGATTTTCTACATAATTTTACCATCCAAAAATATTCCCAAAAGACAGAATTTGTCTGTCTTGTAAGCAAAGGAAAAAGTGGCAGCCTTATTTCAGCCAGCTGACTGACAGTGTGACCAATTAGGACCAGTTTTGCCATGCTGCATATAGCCAGAAAAACTTTGGTACTTTTCCTGGCATTTTTTAAACAACTACATCAGTCTACATAACTCTTTAAACTGTGGGGAAGGTTTGGAGAAAGATTTCTGATGTTTAGAAACTTACTTTTTAAAAACCACTAACCAGCCTTTGCCAGCCTCAACATTTTTTGGGTTAATGTAGTTTTCTTTTTCAAATTTATTTGAAAAAAGACCTGACATTAATGACAACAATGCCATCACATCTTTCATTAATGAAAGATAATGTTTTGCAAAGCCAGTGTTCGGCTATTTAATAGAATCATCATCATTATCATCATAGAAAAAATCAATAACAACTGACTGAGGAAACTGAAAGAGGAAATTCTTTCCATGGTTGTAACATGTTTTTCAGTCTTATCTTGACAACAAAATGGATCAGTGACCTTGCTGGCATAGAAGTACTCTCAGACAGTGAGGTATGCACTCTGGTTATCTTGCATCTCTGCATTCATAAAGTGCAATCTTTTTATTTGTGAAAAGCATGCAATATTAACATGCAAAAACACCAAAATGAAGTACAAAAGCAATGATGGATAAACCACACACAGCACTCCCTACTAGGGGCTATCCATTCACTGATATTTTTTCCTTTAGTGCTGTTGGCATGTCATAAGCCCCCATGCCCTCACTTCCTGGCTTATGCTGCCCCCTCCTCTCAGCAGCCATTAGGTCTGTCTCTGACACCATATGGCCTTCTCTCTATGTTGGGGATGTGTGACGACAGTGCTCACTATGCTGCTAAGTCTTCTGGAAATAGAAACATAGTCTTACCCTATTTCCTCTTTTCTGCATCCTCATTACAAGTATTATTTATTTATTTTGCACTAATTCTTTCTTAAAGATTAAAGAGTTTAGTTTTTGCAGTGATAAAATGGTGCATTTGCATTGAGATTTTATTTGCCTTTAGCCAAATGTCCACTAACATTACTGTGGTGAATCAGAGAAAACTACTATAATTAAAATCTTGAGTCACAGAATGACGAAGGCCAGCACTGTTACAGACGCATCTTCACTCCCCTTGGCAGACAGATCTGCCTTTTGAGAGGATCATATCAAAGCCCAGAAACATGCAGAACCAAATGATTTTACTTATTTGACTATCTTCTTTTAAACACAGCAGGAGAGAATTGTATATGCCTCTGCTCTTGTCTCTGCTGGTAAGGTTGCCTTACAAATGTTAATGTAGACGCAAGCTTGTAGTTACAAGATGTAGTAGTCTTAGTCTGCAAGTTTTTCTTCCTTTTTTGACACGTATATCGAGAAAGAAAGACAGGAAAAGGCAAACAGGTGTGTAGTAGTGTCACTGATGTGTTTCCTGTTTGTGCATGGGGAAGAGCTCTTTGTGGACGGATTATATCGGAAGGTATTGCAGCATGCTATGTATTTTTTTTCTTTTCAAACAAGTATATGATGCAGTTATTTCTGTTTTATTTTAACTGTAAATTACATCTCACTGAAAATAGACTGGAGAATAGTAAGGGAAAAATATCAGCCGTAAGCTGCACTTTGAGTAATCGAAATTGTAGTTTTCTAATCTGTAATGATAAATAAAAAACATATCTCATGTTTGATTTGACTTTAGCAGTTACCAGCTGTAAGTAAGCCATACAGTACATCTCACATTTGAAGAGCAAATTCTAAGACGGAAAGGATATGACCCAAACTGTGGTTGAACCTTTACGTGTCTTCACAGTTTCCTGTTTTCTTGCTCGTCTTGTTCCTCCAACTTTTGCTGCTGTCCCTTCTGCTCTCAACTGCATGATTAAAACGAGCGAGAGCTCTACAACCAGGAAGACAGTGAAGCTGCTTTCAGAGCAGTAGCAATACAATGTGGTCTTATATAAAAGGGACTGATCCGATTTCAATGACTTATTTTTATATATGTATATATTTCCTGATTTACAAGCACATCTTACATTCAATACCTTACAAAAATATTTATACCTCTCGACTCTTTTTTAGTTAACTGGATTTATTTAGACCTGCACAAATTATTGTCAATGATGTTCAGCATTTGTTTTAGATCTACAAAAGTGTGGCACACTGAGAATGTGCCATGCATATTTTTGTCCTTTCTTCTTTCCAAAATACCCATAGCATAGTCAGATTGAATTAAGAGCATCTATGAACAAGTCTTGCCAGAGACTGTTAACTAGGTTTAGGTCTTTACTGGGTCATTCTAGCTTAAGAAAATCCACCGATCTCAATCCTCTCATTGTAACTCTGTCTGTATGCTTAGGGTTGTTATCTTGATGGTAGGTGAACATCCTCTGCAGCCTCCAACATGTTTGCTTCCAAGATTTACCCTCTGCTTTGCTCCATCCCTCATCCCATCACCTCTGATCAGCTGCTGCGCCATCCCTGCTGAAGAAAAGCATTCCCATATCATAATTCTGCTACCATCTAAACAAACTCTTAGGGTTGGTTTGTTCAATGTGCAGTGTTAATTTCCCTGTACATGTAGTGTTCTGTGAATATTTATATGTGCATATTTGTCTGCTATTTTCCTTTTTCTTCATGATGCTTTTGTTCATTACTGTTCCTTAGCAAATCTCTGAAGCCTTTTCAGAACAGTTATATTTAATCTGAAATTTATCACTTGGGTGTCTTTTGAATGCAGTTGATTGCATTTGATTTCATTTAGGGATGTCGGATTAACGGGGTGTAAATAAATGTCCACCACACTCTTAAGACAACCTTTTCCTTGTAACTCATTATTATGCATTTGTGTTGGTCTGTCACTTAAAACTAAAGTTAAAAAAAGCATCAATAGTGTTAGGTTGATGCAATGTGACAAGATGTGAAAAAAGTCAAGGTGTATGAATTCTCTTGCAGGGCACTGCAAACCATAGAACTGTGCATCACTTGCAGGTCCTGACAAACGTAAGATTTATAAAATTATACCTGGGATTTTTAATGCCATGTCTCAGGGAGTGCAGTCCTGCGACACACAGATTGTTTCGAGACCATGTCTGTGTTAGCCTTCCATTTATCCACATGTGCCCTCTCCCTCTCTCCTCATACGCTTGTGCAGATGGGGTTTACTGTAATTTTCAAAAGCCATGCAGGTTAGACATTCATTCCCATGGTTTAATAGTGGTGGGATTACTAAGGTTAGCAAGGATATCCCCGCCCTCTCTTCCACCAGCTCCATCATACGTCGCTGTTTCGTCTCTTTTTTTTCTTCTTCACATTTAGACATTTTGCTCTTTTTTCACCTTGTTTTGTCCTGCCCAGCATTTCCCTCCTCCTGACATGGTATGTCTGGGACTGTTGGTACTTTGGGATATTCTTGTCTCTCATGGTATGTTTTTTGAGACATGTGTTCATCAGGTTGGATGGTTTATGTACCATGTGAAGCTGTGTGTCTGGCAGAAAGTTATGTGCTCTGCTCTTATATAAGCTGGTCTTGGCGGGGTAAAAGCAAGGGTTTAGCTTGAGGGATGCTGGCTCAGGTGGAGCGATGGAGACGGAAGCTATTTTGGGAATGCTTTGCTTCTCACATCTACCAAACGCATGAGTTATTCACTCACATGAGTCTCCTGGTTCTGAAGGAATGAAAGGACAATTGAAAAGTGGGGTTCTGCCCCATTTTGTATTCCTGAATGCAGTGTCTGCTAGGTGTGCTAAAACTGTAGCTGGAAAAAATATTTGGATTCCTTTGTTCTGCAAATATTCTGGCATTCATTGTTGGTTTTATTCATTGCCAGTAATCCAAGCCATTAGTTAAAAGGCTTAGATTAGTACAGCTACCCACAGCTGAAAGTGCTCCCTGCATAAGTCTCCCTTCATCTGTTCTCTAATGTTAAATATTTCTACACATACAATGTGGGCATCATCTTTTGATTAAAAATGGATCATGCATAAAAAGTGTATTATCTATTCTGGTAGTTACAAACAATGATTTTTATTTTAGATACTATGTGCTACTCACCCTTTGAACTTGCTCATCGCTATGAGATTTGTAGCATTCTTAGACAGCTGTGCTAATCTGTCTATCCCTGTGTATTTTTACTCTCTCTCTGTCTCAGACCATGCAGCTCCTCTGGCTCCAGACTCACCTGCCTTGCACTGTCCCAAGCCTAATCAAACATAAGGGCAAACCCAGCAGGGACTGCTGAACACGACCGGGTAGAGAACCATGCTGTCTGGCTCCTGGCGTCGGTCTGTGGGGCCGACACAACCTGTCGCAGCACCTGTGGTGAACCCCAGCGCGATGACTGTGTGCGGGGTTCCAAGCGGTACGGTAGTTCTTGAGGCTCAGTATGACTACAGCTACCGAGGGTCAGACGGGCGACAAGTATGCATAAGAGAGGGTGAACGGTTTATTCTCCTGAAGAAGACAAATGCAGACTGGTGGCAGGTGAGAAAACATTGTTTTTTTCTCTGGTGTGAATTAAACCATATGTATAGTAAAATAATGGAGTTACTGTAGTTTATTCAAGTCTATGCTTACAATATGAAAGAACAGAAAAATCCATGGGAAAATTTCACAGGAGTAATAAACGGCTGCCTTTCTAACTTTTTCTTGAAGCAAGCTGTGCAAATTATTAACCTTTATTTAACCAGGTAAAGATTCCATTGAGACCAAGGTTGCTTTTAGGTGATTAGCCAAGAGCTCAACAACACAACACTTGAGAAACACAAATGATTGAAATAGGCAAAGCTAGTGAG
Organism: Xiphophorus maculatus; assembly: GCF_002775205.1. NCBI lineage: Eukaryota > Metazoa > Chordata > Actinopteri > Cyprinodontiformes > Poeciliidae > Xiphophorus > Xiphophorus maculatus. The sequence goes on along the minus strand of NC_036462.1, from coordinate 12,869,154 downwards.
ATTTCCACTTCAGATCATTCCTACAGCTACATCTAACATTTTTATGGAATCTCTGATTATAGAGAAACTACTCCTCCCCTCATGCTTTTGTAAAGTTAGTTCAGATAAACTGTCTTTAAGCTACAGTTTTTGCCCATAAATGCATTTTGTGAACTACAATATGCATCCGCCTGCTGCTTTTGTAGTAACGGAGTTCTTCTTTGTATGACCTTTTACTTCAGAGCAGTATAGGTCTTGCTAGCTGTTGATAATGACTCTCATCAACTTCACCAAATCATCTGTTTATATTTTGCAGTTGATACTCATATTTTGCTCTGAAATTATCTGGGGCAGACAACACAGGCTGTTATAATTTCACAAAGATTACCTCATCACCATCCAGTTTATTAAAAGTTTAAACCTCTGAGTTTCAAAAAAATGGATAAAAACAAACTTTTAAAAATTCTCTTTATTTCCGCATTTAGAAAACTTGAAAAATTACAACTAGCCTAATATATGAGAGCTTTAGTCTAATGTAATGTCAGACAGTGAAGGAAAACAATAAAAATGTATTTTATGCAGTGTATGTAAATATCTAGATTCAGCTCTCTTCTATAAACATTTCTCCTAACATCCTGTGTCTGAAATGGCACAAACAGGGTTGGTGTTGTTGTGGCTTGGCTGAATTTATTCAAATGAAAACAGGAAAAGCATTGATCTTAACTTTGTTCTTGAACAGGTGCGCAGAATCGGTGCAGCCAGCAAAACAAAGCCCCTGTATGTCCCTGCTACCTATGTGACTGAGGTTCCTATCACACCGATGCCCTCGCCCCAGCGCCTTGTCACTTCTGTCTCGCTGCACTCCAACATGCCGATGCTACCCCGAGTTTCACTCTCTCCCAGCTTCACAGGACCTGGCAGGAATGAGCAGAGTCAGGGTAATGTTTGGTAGTAAATACCAAATTCAATAATAACAGAAAAAAACCTGTAAAGAAATACATACTGGAGCTGTTGTTTCTTTCCTCCACAGTGAACAAACCCATGTACCGGTCCATGGAAAACCTTAACACTTATAGTAGTGCCTTCCAGAGGTCTGAGAGGAACACAGTGGTAGGAGAAAACCATTTCCCCACCCTGCCTCTCTCTGGTTTCACCTTTACGCCCAATTCTTCCACCTCCCAGTCAAGTCACCTCATGGTCCCAGGGTCTCCTGCAGCTTCCATGACTCAAGCAAACTCATCAAATCCCAGGGTGGTCCCGACAATCACCCGGAGTCAGAGCTCCAGCAACCTGCCTGAAAACCTGAACGAGAACCCGTACGACGAGGTTGGGGGAGGCCTTGGCAGTCGCATCAACTACAAGGTCCCTAAGAAGTCCTGCAGCCAATGGGACATGGTGGGGGCTTCAGGCAGGAATAACCGTCTGCAGGTAAGGGAAGTTATAATCTCAGAAGAGATAGAGATAGTTTACCAAAATTTCATGTAATACAGTTTCAAGACTGAATGAAAAGCATGAACAGTTGTTATTTACAGTGAAAATATTTGAATAAATATTTGAATAAATCATAGAAAATATAAACATTTTGGCTGAGACATTGGGACATTGTTGAGCCTTTGTAACTTCTCTACAAACAATGGCTTTCTCTAAGGGATGCAAATAAACAAATTGTAGAAAATCTGATTTTTATTTTAGGTTAACCAGATTATTTTTCACTTAAAGCTGATTCAATCTATTCTTCAATAACATATTAGATTTAAAAAAAAATATTTGTCACATTTTTTTGTTACAAATTAATAGCATCTAAAATATGACTGTTAAGGATGATTTGATTCCTTTCTGACAGTTCATGCCTTATGAGACACCAGGTGGAGCAAGACTCTTATGCAAAGCGATTGTTGTGAGACTGAGAAAGAATGCAGAATTACCACGTAGTTAGTGTCATTATTACAACACTCACAATGGCTGGCTACGGGAATCCAAATAGCACAAACTGGTCTTTTTTACCCATCCAATCAGCAACCTTCTCTATTTTTTAGCTCTTTGAAGACTAAGTTTGTTTGTCAGACAAATCGGGTATCAAGCTCTACTGTGATACTCTCCAGTCCTAAATTTCAGATTTAAGTTGTAAAGAGAATGATCTCTGTTTTTCAAGTAAAGACCTTCTCCTTATCAAATGAAGAACAGAATATAAAGCTTAGCTAATTTTGACTTCTTTAAAATGCTTTAAGTAAATGACGCATACCATAATGTTGAAAATAAAAGCATGACCTAGATTTAGCAGAGAAAACATTACTGCCAAGATCATCTGATCTATTTGCAAATAAGTGCAGTTGGCAAAAAAGGTTCGGTCTGAATTTTAAATAAGAACTAGCCACTATGTGTTGTAAAACAGAAATTTGAATAATTTGGACTTCAAAAAGCACAATGTCTGATATTTAGCTCAACATGTCTTTGGTTAAACAGAAAGGAAAGAAAGCCTAATCATATAAAAATTACTAACTGCTATTTTAAAAGAAGAAATCTACAAGAATTAAATTTGTGCTGTATAGTGCTAGTTCACAAACTTACTTCCTTTTTCAAAAATGTTAGTATTCCTGTAAGTTGTTTTTGGTGAAAGATTTATTTGTCAGTTGTGAGCTCACAATAGAAAAAGAAAGTGCACAAAAATATGTAGTTACACAACCACAGGTAAAAACTTTAGTTTATTATTGTTTTTTTTCTGATTAAACTTTACCTTCTTTACTTAGTTTTTATTGTCATCATCAGTGACATCAAATTGTAGAATATGGGTCAAGCAAATCCATCACATGCAACTGACTCAGAGGGAAGTGTGAGATTAGATTCATTTTGACTTCCTCTTACTGGCAACCAGCAATTTCATGGATTTACATGGCATAGCTTAAAGTATAATAAAACAGAGATTGATTTTTGCAAATTTAGCAACTTTTTAAGGTTGCCTTAAACCAGATAAATCAACACAGCAGGGTTTGTTCTTCTGCTATCACTCATGTGGACTACAGAAGTCTTTTGCTTAATTTTTCTTATGTAACTTGTTTGTTCTGAGCAGAGTATTTAAATAAAAGTAACAAATATAGAGCAAGAGGAAAGAAAATTGAATTCGTCATGACTGAATTCTGCACAGTGCCTGGGCTCAGAACCAGCACCAGAGGCTGAAATTGATTTACACTTGGGCTTGTTCTTAATAATCCTTTTGGAGAAGCAATCAAGTTAGCATTGTCGTGACGCCAGAGCTTCCCCTACATTACATCAGAGGGGATTACACATGGCCGCTGGTGAAAGAAATCCAAGGTTATGCTTCTGTCAGCCGAGGGAAACTACAACTGCTGAGTCTCCCAAACTGTGGAGTTTAATCTCTACTGAACTGAGACCTCAGATTATAGATAGATGTGATCTCAGTGGAAATGACTGTGCTCTTTTTTTTATCACTCCCATTTCCTCTTCCCTGACCCTTTTTGTCTCTTCTATCTCTCATCTCTAAAAGCCCTCTTTATTTGAGACTTTAGTAAGCAGGATTATAACTCCATGCTATTTTGAAAACTCTCCCTGACCAAATGTAACTCTGATATTTCCCTGCCTATGATGATGAATTTCAAAACAGATATAACTTTCCTCATCACTGAGGACTCAGTTGTTGAGTTTAAAAGATGTCAAAATACAAATTTGATATTCTGAAACCTTACAATGTGTTATTGTTGAAGCAGCAGCATAATCTCATTATGAACATTTTGAAAAATAATTTTTTTAATTGACCTCCTACATTTGCTGTGCAACAAAATCTCATATTCAGAAAATGGAAAAGACAATATAATTAAAGTTACATATACTGTATGTGGCCCTTCTAAGTCAGGTAAAGGCTACAACAACACCTCTTCTGACTAAAACATGTGTCTACAGTCAGCATGTTATCAGAAAAGCTTAAAATATCTAGTACTATGAAAAACAAAGCTGGATGGAAACCTAAATTTATCCTATTACCTTGTACAGTGAGGAGCAAGATAAAGGGGAAGTAAAAGACATGTTCAAAGCTCACTGAAAAGTGGCTTCTTTGGTTCTTTGACACTCCAAAGCTGTTTATTTAAAAAGCCTTTATACATATATTTTCTATTGGTGCTAATAACTGTGGAATATGCTAATTGCAGGTTACATGATTAACTGAATACAATCTATTAAAATGTATTCAAATAGGCGTCAAGTTCAAACAAAATTAGTTTTATTTCAACCTAATTTCATTAGCCAGACCAAGTAAACAACTTGAGTAAATTTCCATTGTTTACCTTTTATATAATGTTGCATTTTCATATAAATAAACAGCCTTTGATGAGCCTGAGAAAAGAGCGGAAACATACAACAGCACCATTTTCAGAAAGGAAAGTATAGCAGTGGAAAAGGACTTACTGAAGAGAAAATAATCCACTTGCTTGATCAAACGGTGTTAAGTTAGTCATAGTGGGAGATTCGTCCAACTTGATTCAGGATTTTTGTTTCTATTTTTCTGTGAAGAAGTAGACATGGGCACAGCTGGAGTGAGTGAAAAATCAATTTGTCTTGTCAGTGGAAACCTGAAGCCAGTCGCCCTTCAGTCATCAAGAAAACATTTTGAAAGCGACCTCTGACCAGGGCCTTCAGGTGAAGATTTTCATACCAACACTGACTCATTTCTGGGTTTGTGTGAAGGAGAAACTTTAGGACAGCTTCTTTCATTTGATCCCACATATTTATGTGAGCTCTCCTTGATAGTGGTTAAAAAAAACAAAGCAGAGAAACAGACTGAGTCTGAGCTCGATTACAGCAGTTAGTTGTCCGTCTGCCCCCAAAGATGGAAAAAAATCTTCAATGAAGCAAGTTTCTCAGAGAAAAAGGACTCAGTACAACAATGCAACTTCAGGCTAGTTTTATCCAATATTCATAGTTCATTAAAGTTTTCTTAGAAGATTCTTAAAGTTATGTTAGGCAAATATTTTATTTATTTATGAATTTAGACTTTAGGGAACATTTTTACAAAACCAAAAAACACTTTAGATTTATATTATTTATAGTTTATTATATAAATCAGTAATAAACTATATTACTAAGGTTTATATATTTCTTTTTATAACTAAATGCTTTGTGCTGTTTGGAAATGTTTAATAAAATATTTACAGAGGTACAATACTGAAAGAAATATATTTTAATTTGCAAAATGGGGGAAATACTCAGTAATGCCAGTTGTCTCATTTGTAAAAGTAGAAATTTTATATGATTTAAATTGATGTATTTAACACTCTAAACTGCATGGGTTATAATACGTCTTATTTTGCTTGAAGTATGGTAGGTTTTGTTACACAAGAATTCTTTGTGTAACAAGGCTAATTGAGTCACATCAAGTGTATTTATGTAGCACACTTCAACAACAACATAACACAATAAACCTAAATAACAACTTTACATTACAGTGGTAAAATAAAGAGAAGTACTATAAAAATGTATTTCAGTCTAGAATTAATCAATGTTTCACTTATTACAAATCAAAGGCAGCTCTAAATAAATGGGCATTTAGTCTTGATTTAAAGGAAATCAAGGTTTCAGCAGTTGTGCAGTTTTCTGGAAAATTGTTCCAGAGAAGTGGAAAAATAAAACTGAATTCTGCTTCTCCATGTTTGGTTTTGATTATGGATACGGAGAGTAAACTTGAACCAGACCATTTGGGTAATCTTCTGGTTCAAGTTTGAGTGGTTAAATCCTTCGGATTTTCAGACACAGACCTGTTTTACCCTGTTGACAGTTAGCTGGTTTTGATGCAACCACTGAGGTAAACCAAGGAAAGCTGTGAGTCCAGATGCATCAGGTGACTGAAAGCTGTGCTGCCATCTTGTGTGAAGTACACTCAGATCCTTTTATACATAAGCATCACACACACAGACATCTTTGTGTGGATCAGTGGGGTCTTCTCAGTGGAAGATATAACCCTGAAATTTTGATCTGCATGTCAAAGCTTTGAAAGAACTTTACACTTCCCTTAACATCAGAATCAGCTTTATTTGACAATGTTGTGTGCACATACAACAAATTTGACTTACAGACATTAGGTATTACTTTAACTTATAACATACTCATATTATGTACTAGTGAAAGCAAAATGGCTCATATTATGTAGGGTGCATATACATAATATGGGAATGTTTGTAATTTTAAAGAGAACCTACTTTTTTGCCATAGAAATATAGTTATGCTTATAATTATGCATTAAATAAATACACTGCAACCAACTACCTTGAAAAATCCCCTAGTTATTTTGACTACTTTTGCTTTGATGTTATATTTATATTTTAGTATGTGATTTATCATTGCCTAAATTGCCATTAAATTACAAAGTATGAAAAGTTTAAGAGGTATCAATATGTTTGCATTTAACTGTAAGGTTTAAAATAATTTCTATTACACCCATGGACTATTTACAATCTAAAGATTGGGTTACATAACTAGGACCGATCAGCAAGTTAGTCTGTCAGCTTTTGGATTTATGGATCTTGATCCCTTGTAGCGCTTGCTGCTGGTGAGCACGTATTTCTGTAAGCTCTGTGTTAATCCAAAGTCCATTTATTTATGTAAAGTGGGCGAGTCCTGTCCAATGTTATTTATGGTTTGTGTTGTTTGCTCATGTTTTGCGTACTAAATTTACTTTTTATGTTTAAACCATTAATCTTTTTTTCAGTTTGTGCAGTTGTTATTGTGTACATGATGTATGGGGCAAAACATGTAAACAGGAGATACAGTGAGAAAAACTAATAGAAGCATCACTCCTTTTTTATCTGTAGCAGAAAATAGTCCACAAGAAGTGTGGTATTTTTGGAATATAAAGTTGCCACTTAACATCTAATGAATTTATATGTATTTTATTTTCATCCAAGGTCCCTACTGAGGCCTACATGTCCCAGCTCTCCTGGCAGGACTCCCCTATTTATGCTGAAATGCAGCCGGAGAAGCGTCTGTCCCAACAGGAGCCCCCCATCCCGGCTGTGAGTCAGCAACCTCTTCAGATCATGGACCTGTGGGAACAGTATTCCGATCCAGGCACAGGTAGATGCTATTATGTCAATAGCATTACCAAGGAGAGGTCATGGAAACCTCCTCGCCGGTCTCGTTCTCAGTGCACCAATAAGAGTCCAACACAGCAGGTACTTTCTGTTCCCTCTGAACCCTTTTCTTTCCTTCTGCTGCTGAATGGGTCTTAAAGTGTGAAAAGGTTGGCAGGTTCTGAGCCAGATGAAAGTGTCTTCTCTTAAAGGAGAGTGTAGTGGAGGTCATGGTATGGAATAAAAGGCTAGGCTCATTTCCAGGTTTCTATGGCTTGCCTGTATCAACACAAATGGGGACATTTTCAGTCACACAAGTCTGCGCGTATAAGCCTCTATGGTATTTTCTCGTTTTACTAGGGCACAGGATTTAAAGATCTAGTTTTTTTTTATTGAAATGGTCTAGTTCTTAAGGTGAGACTCCTATATAACTTTGAGCTTGACATATGGCTTCAAACTTGCTTTCCTTTTTAATGTTTAATATTAGTTAATTACTTTTTAAAAAATGTATTTGCCATTTTAAAAAATCCCCTGAAAAACACGTTTTGCGTATTTGCATTGTCTTGTTGAAAGTTGAACTTCCACCACAGCAGTGTGCTCAACTTTTTTGCAGCCTGCAACAAGTTAAGGATTGCTCTGTTTTTAGCTACACCAATCTTTCTATCAACTCTGACAAACTTCCCTGTGCTGCTGGAATAATTCCCATTTCTATAGCATCATGCTGCAAGCAGCATTGTTACCATTTGGCATGGGTAATAGTTTCATTTAGATTTGTATGTTGGTTTAAAGTTGCAATTTTGGTCTCGTGATCTGAGCACGTTATTTTACATGCTTGCTGTGTTAAATCGATTTAAACTTTTCCACAACTTTTTCCATGTCTGGTTTGTTCTGTGATCTTGATGATGCTGTTTACTCACTGATGTTCTCAAGTAAACTTCTGAGGCCTTCCCAGAACATCTGGATCTATTCTGAGATTAAATTACACGCGTGGACTCTCTACTAATGAACCGACTTTTAAAGGCAACATGTTTCACTGTATTTTATTAAGGGGTAAAAAAAAATGTAGAAGGTGCTGAATGTAAATGTGGAGTACATAATTTTGCTTTGTAGTTTATGTTTTTTCTTCCCCAACGTAACTTTGCACCACTTTGTGTTGGTCTACTGCAAAAATCCCTATGAAACTTCTTCAGGTTTGTGGTTGTTAGAGACTAAATGTAAAAACTTAAAAGAGCTATAAATTATTTCGCTGGGTAATGTATAGTACGCAACTTTCTTCATCCGTGGTGTTGGTCATGCAGGTGAGTAAACAGATACAGTGAGGTTTTTTGACGTCATTGTGCTTTATTTCTCTAAAAACTTGGATCCTTTTTTGACTACTTCCTTCTTCGTGGTATCATAATAATTTATTTAAACTGTGATGTAGGTGGGGCATTTGTGGCTGTTTAGCTTTTAAAACATTTTGCAGGTCACTGCCTGGAGGAAACAAAGTCCACCAAGTAATAGTTCTCCAAATGAACCAAAAAGACTTTTGAGTCAATTAGAAAAAAATTCAGTTTATTCAAAAGTTTTAGCAAGTAAGATTATTGGTGTCAAGCCAATGATTAATTTAAAAATAAAATCAACAGTTATATTTAAAGAAGATAATCCATGTTTTAAGATTTGTGTGTGTTTGTCTTATGCAGGGCAGTCCAGCACAGGCTCAGACGTTACCCCGGGACACCAGCCATCTGTCACTACCCCTATCTAAGACGGGCAATGGAACTATGCACAAAGTAAATACTCTACCACCTTGTAAAAGTGGATCAAATGTAACTGAACCAGTTATGTGCAATTCAGTAGATTTATCTGCAATAGCTCAGTAGTTTTAATACTTGAAATGTAAGGATTGTTTGCGTTTTAATGAGTCAGCTGCTGTGGCTTAAGTGGAAAGAACATGTGCTGTGGAATGACTGCATTTGGTTTATCCGCACGTAAGCATGTTTCAGTTTAAACAAAAGGCAAAAATGTTTCCTCATTCTCTTCGTCTGTCGATGTTTAGAAACCTATTTCTTTCTCAGGTGTTGATTTGAGTTGTGGAGAGAACATGAATTTACAATTGGAGATTAAACTGAATCTCTAAGTGAATGGTTATAAGAGTTTCAGACTAAAGTTATATATTCTCAGCAGCCTCCAAAATTATTTGCACCACTTAAGGATGTTGCAGAAATCCTAAAATGTATTTAGACTAATTTGGTTAATGTTTTTTTTTCATTATGTGAGCATTTAAAGAGGGTATATATATGATGTTATACTAATGCCAATTACTCTTCAAAATGGAAAAGACAAGATAATATTCCCTGGACGTTTGCTAATATACATAAATCTGGAAATGGCTGCAAGGAAATAGCTACTACTTCCCATGCACAGTATGGAGAAAAAATAAATGATGAAAATATTTTCATAAACTTTAGTGAACAAAGAGGAGCATTTTCAACATTTCAGTAACTTTCCCATAACAACTTTTAAACCAAGGATGCCAAACTCCAGTCCTCAAGAGCTTCCTTTCCTCCACTTTTAGGTACTTTCCTTCTCCAACGTACCTAAATCATATCAGCAAGTTTTAGCTCTGCAGAGGCCTGGTGATTAGTCAGTCATTTGATTCATTTGTGTAGAAGCAGGGATGTATCTAAACATGGGAGGAAAGTAGATTTCAAGGTCTGGACATGAGATTTTTCGACATACCATTGATAAAAAAAGAACTTCTCTGTTCTACCCTTGCATATGTAAATATATGAAATTAACTTAAAGCCTGTAGGATTTTTATTGAAACCGTGTGCTGTCGTCAAACAAGACTAAGACCGAACATTTTTGCAAGGTAGTCTGAAAGCATTCATATTTTTACAAACAAATGCTTAGTTGAATGTGAACATGACACGTCAAAAACTTGAAAAATCTCTCATTTATAGTTGCATTAGGAATGCACTTCCTCTGTAGATTTCTTTGCTACTAATTGTCGAAGTCTGGTTGATTTGATCTGTGATGGCCTCAGCTTTGAGTATTCAAATCAAAAGGAAATTATGCATGTCTGAAGTCTCTTTATCTGGTTGATAACTCTGTCCCCTACCTTCAGCCCACCAGACCCAAATCCAATGAAACACCTGTGTAATCTTAAGAAAAAGCATACAAGAAAAGAGCTAGGACTCTGGATGATTTGAACACAATCGCTCTTATTGGCCAAAGGAGTGCCAAGGGGTGCCAATAATAATATAGTATATACGTCCTGATCTTATGAGATTAAGAACCTTCACTAAAAGATTCATTTATCGAAAGAATTTTGCTTTATTAGTAGTATGTACTGTATAATTGCGAATGGTGGTTATTTTAATTTGGCATTCATATTGTTTTTATGTTTTTCTTTTTAACAAGAGATAGGCTTTAGTAAGATGTTTTGTTATCTATTTATATTATGTTACATTTTCCACCAGCTGTTTACTTTTTATAAGCCCTCAAAATGCCTTTTAATTAGTTGAATCAAAGCTACTCGTCACAAGGATGTTTGCTATAATAAGAAAATGTGTTTATTTGTTTACCAAGTGAGTCAGTACAGTGAAGATATACATTAATCTTTAATGATAATTAATTTGACTCTCTGGAAAAGTCTCTTGGCTTTTTATTTGCTAACTTAGTACTCTTCCCAGAGAGCAAACATTACAAAATAATAATAATAATCTTGCACAACATGTTTAAGTGCAAGTAGCTGTGCTCTGTCATCTGTAAACCGAAACAGCACAAACCACTGACACACACACATAGACTCTTTTGTGTTTGTGTTTCAACACCAGCTCAGAAGCAAAGAGAGAAAAAAAAGAGAAATTAGAAATTTCTAGATGGCCTTTTACTGCCCGCTGACAGATTTTTCAACATTAAGTTTTTTGGTTAGAGCGTGGGGAGCTCATCATCGTCATGCATTATAACAGCCTAATGCGATCTGGACTGGTGAAAAGGAGTCAGAGCCTTTAGAGCCACATACAGGAAGACTAGTTGAGTATTTTAAAACTACATCCTCAAAGCAAATTTAAACCATTTACCCCAAACTTCCCATTGTTGTAAAACTGAACATCTTGATAACAAAGGGTTTTATCTCGCAGTTAAGCTTATGTGTGTTTGTACTGATTAATCTATAATTTTAAATGCTTGAAGAAGGCAGCCCATGACGGAAATTGATCCATTCACCAAATCTGTGATGACGTCTGCGACGTAAATCAACACAAGCTGCATGATCCAGATTGCCAGAGATAAGCATTTTGCGTCTGAATGGTGCCTTGCCTCAGCATTGCATCAGTGTTTCAAATTTAATGTTGTTCATCAAGAAAAGTGCACAGATGATCAAAGCAGTGGTTCCCCCCATCAAGTCAACTTCAGTTCTGCTGACCTATATGTGTCGCTATTTATTCTGTGATACATGACGTGTAGTACGTACTGCATACCTCATGGGTTTGTGAACCAGGTGTTACAACCAGAATGACCCATATAACGTGCCAACATGGAGTGCTCTCAAGTCTAGATTTTTATCTATGGAAATATCTTTGCAACATTTTTTGCTTTGACTTCTTAATCAGCTCATCTGTGCTAGCTTTCAGCTTGACTTATAGATGATCCTGGGCTGAACCGAGTAGAGGATGAATTGATCTTCAAAGAGCATAAAACTTCACTGACAACTGCAGTCGAGATCGGGTTGCTTTGTTTGATTTGTACAAACCAACTGATTGACGTAAAGGCGCAAATTAAAAAGTTTAAATACTGAAGGGATTTAGAGCTTTTAATTAAGTTTTTAGAAATTCACCATTTATGTAATGGGTTTCGTTTGGATATGGTCATTAATAAAGAGAAGGTGACAACATTTGTTATGATGTTAAGAATCTAATGTAAATTTTCCTTCAACATTAGGAAGAAACTTGGTTGCTTACTCACAAAGTAAACTCATAGCTAAAGAGTTGTAGGTTTAAATCTCACCCAGGGTTTTTGTTTGAGAAGTTTGTATGTTTCTTTGTCTATATGAGGGATTTTAGACTTCAGACTTCCTCCTACAGTCCAAAAGCACGTATGCTAGATTAATTAACATCTCTAAAAGTGTGTTTCCAATATTCTACCCTAAAACTCAGTCTGCTGTTGTGTGAATTTTCACCGCTGCTGCTGTCAGTTCTGTTTGCTGATGTTGAGCGTTGCGTGACTTGTTGCTATGGTAGCTCACAGCTTTTTGAGAATGCTGTTAGCAGGAAACAGCTTTTTCTCATAAAATTTAAAGGCTGTGACTTTCAGTAATGAAACTTTAAACAGTTATATTGTATAAAGTAATGCCAAAATTGTTCCAATTGAAATATTTAGCATTTTCCTTTATGATGCTTCACCCCAAATTTTCATGGTAAAACCAGAAGTAACACCTCTCTACCTTAGTTGATATCTCCCTATGTGACCGATTCTTAAATTGAATCGGTCAGTTTAAGATTCAGTGGAAAAGGGGGGGAGTAAAGAAAGCTACTTCTAGAAGACGTTGTTGAAGTCAAACTGTGCCTTTAACTCCTTTTTGGTATTAATATGCACTTTGTCTGGTTCTGCAAAGAATCCATGTGGTATTATTATAATAACAGAACTGCTAACTGAAAAATAGCCTTTATGATGATTAAAGAAACTCTAGAGTTTGGAATATATTCTATCTTTTAAGTAACTCCAGCATAATTGCTAAATAGTAAAACCATCAGTAGAATATATTTTTTCCATCCAAGAGAGGTTTCCCAGTGATCATATACTGTAGGCAAGGGTTATGTGTGTTGGAAATAAGTCCTGTGGAATGAGAGAAAGAGAGGAACATCTTTAGCTAGACTTTATAATGATGGCTCAGTTATATTTGGGCCTATTGTTGCCTCCAGCGAAGTGGAAGAAACAGTTTAGTAAAGCAAAGTGGACGAAACATTGGATAAAACAAAGAATTCATAATAATTCTGGAGGCGAACATCAAGCCATCTGTAAATAAGTAAATGAAATGAGGATAGTTGTTCAACTAGAAAATTAATCCATCCTAATGAACTATAATCAAAGGTGCAGACTTCAGATGTTCTTCAAACATGCTAATTTATCTGACATTAAAGATTTTATTTAGTGCTATTATTTTTTGTTCAGTGAAGTTATGTTGATTTTGTTGGAAAGCTGTCTTTAGAAGCTGTTTATGACATTTACCCGTCCCTCTCCTGCACACGTTTAACTGCTCTGCTTGCTTGTTTTCTAGTTTCCACTTACCCTGAAATGTGGTTGCACACCTGTGTCAGCTTAGTTTGAGGCATGCTGGGTAGAGTAGATGGGAGCAGGTGGTATTTGCACATAAACTGCACAGAACTGCTTAGTGTTTTTAATAAAACTCATTTGGATCCTTTTATTCTACGTATTAAAATAAGGCAGTGTTTTTGTTGAATTACTGAACAAAATATGATATAGACCAGCCAAAAAATTATTTATCATTATTAACTTTCTCTTTTCTGTTTTTTTTTTTAATTGCCTCTTCTGCCTCCCAGTCATCATGGTCCAGTTACTTACTTCAAGACTCATTAAGATTTTAGAAATAATAGTTTTCAAACTGCAAAAAATAATGTCCTTTTAAGGCAGTCCCAGAGAAAGTACAGGAGTCACTGAAGTTATCTCCAGATGTAGTAAATATAAGTGCCCCTCCTCCACATGTTGCTGCTTATCTGCAGCATCACATCTGGCATGTATAGAAACACTTTTAATCACAAAAAGCCCAAACATCCGGGGTGTGGAAACTAAAGGAGCGCCACTTATCACTGTAGTTATAGTAAAACCTATTTTAGCAAGCTAACTGAGTTTGGCTAACTGAGCAAACAGGAAATTAACAAGCAATCAGCAATCAAATCTGTGTTGTTGAATGAGAAAAAAGCATAATATTCTGGGCATCTGTTTGTTATATATATATTTTATATATTTATGTATCATAATCTAAACAGTAAAATAATGTAAAATGTTTGTTTTTAATTATGTTAATGTAACCATAATTATCAGCATTTTCTGTTAATTAATTTTGTTTGTTTTTTATTAAAGTGCCAAACACACTTACATGACCTTAGTTTAAGCTATTGATGTTCCAAACATTGAACTGGAAAATAAATTGTTTCAGAAAGTCCAGCTTTTTCATCCTTCAAGCTACTGCATTGCATCAGAAATATCTATCTATCTATCTATCTATCTATCTATCTATCTATCTATCTATCTATCTATCTATCTATCTATCTATCTATCTATCTATCTATCTATCTATCTATCTATCTATCTATCTATCTATCTATCTAGCTATCTATCTATCTATCTATCTATCTATCTATCTATCTATCTATCTATCTATCTATCTATCTATCTATCATCTATCTATCTATCTATCTATCTATCTAGCTATCTATCTATCTATCTATCTATCTATCTATCTATCTATCTATCTATCTACTATCTATCTATCTATCTATCCTATCTATCTATCTATCTATCTATCTATCTATCTATCTATCTATCTATCTATCTATCTATCTATCTATCTATCTATCTATCTATCTATCTATCTATCTATCTATCTATCTATCTATCTATCTATCTATCTATCTATCTATCTATCTATCTATCTATCTATCTATCTATCTATCTATCTATCTATCTATCTATCTATCTATCTATCTATACAGTAAAATGCTTATAGCATTTAAAATCTCCTTTGTGTGAAACCTGTATCTCAACATTTCAATGTCAGCTCAGAGATAAAGGTTACAGCACTTAGTCAGTCAGTTTGATGCATTCAAACTTAGTGTGATTTTGCCTGTGCTGAACTATTCCTACTAACAGGACACATAAAACTTAAAGCCTTTTCAGAAAATAGAAAAACTGATTAAACACAGAACTGGTTGAAGACCCAGTTTTTGAATCTGCTCTATAACAGGAAGTTAAATTCATTCCTGAGAACTACTAATGCAACATATAGATACTTCTTTTGGTTTTCCCTATCAGTTAAAGGTTGAAGCTTAAATTACAATCAGCTTTTTTCTCTTTCTATAAAGTAAAGCATCTGAGTTGTATTTTATAGCTCATGCAGGCAGAAATAGTTGGACAGTGGTAAATGTGGCAATGTTAACTTGCTGTGATGATTCAGTTGAGCACACACCTTCCTGATGTGCTGTTATACACGAGACTGACTGTGTGGGCTGATAAAGGCAGCTTCCCTCTTGAATGGGGAAGTAGATTTGAACTGGTACGCAGAGAAGAGGTGCATGGGTCTTTTACATTCAGCACTTGGACAAAAGGGCTGTCATGATATGAACCACAGGAGGCCAAGGAGGTAAAGTCGACAGATAACAAGCCACTGGGAACTCAAATTGGCCTGAGCTGTGCGAGCAGCTGAGCAGTCATAATGAGCACCTTTGCTGTGAGTTTTCTTCTTTGTGTTATTGCTGGTTTTGCTCCGCGCTTACTGGGTTTTACTGGCAGCACATGATGTGTTCTGCATACTGAGTTGGATTCAATCTGCTTGACTTGATTGCTTTGGAAATATCGTTTTCTCATATTGGGTTTTTATGATTGGGGCAATAGTTGCTGACACCGTTCCTCTGTAGCTGAACAGAAAAGCCTGAGAGCAACAATTTTGAGTTAGAAAAAGAGCTTTGCTCTCTCACAGCTCAGTTACTTCCTCTCATTAACTTCAGATGAGTACAAACGAGTTGGTGTCTGTGTGTGAACTCTTGGGCTGGGTTATATTAGTCATAACTGGCAGTATGTTGGCAGCCCAGAGAGGTAGTTTTAAGAGGTGGTATGAGTTTAGACTCATATCTGATCTGAGCTTAAATTTGTCAGCATCCTGATTTTCACAAAAATATAAAACACACAAGTCTTTGCAACTTTAATTTTTACAGAAACTGACAAAAAGGAACTGAAGATTAGATGACTTTATTCCCTTGCTGTCAGTTTCAGAGGAAATGAATTACAGTAAATGTAATGAAGTACAGTAAACATAGCAGCTGTTAATCTTTGTTTTCAGTCCTTGTCCTTCTGACTTTCCGTCTTTCTTTTCAGTTGTCGCCTGATTATGTCTTTGGCAGCCACCAGAGGAATACTGACAGCAGCTGGCAGACGAAGCAGGTACGATTTTTCTCTATCTGCTGCACTTTTAGCATCAGAGGGCATTTAAAGTTATGGCTACAACCTTGGAACAAAATGTCAAAGACAACAGCTCCCTGTTCTAGTTTTACATATTTTCCCTGAACAACTGGATGCTTTTGCCTAACAAAGCAAGACATCAAAATAACTTCAGTGACTTTGCTTCCCACTAGATAAAATCCTGCCTGATAATCAGTGTTGTGCTAGTTCATCCATAGCAAGAGCTACTTCTAAACTCAGTTCAGTACTCAATTTAAAAGACATGTACAGATTTTTTTCTCACTGTCTGACATTAGATCATGCCAAACGTCTCTTGTTTTAAGTCAATTAAAATTACAAAAGTTATTTCTATTTGCTAAATTCCTCAATCACGAGAGAGAAAATATGTCACAGATTTAGCTATTATTGTGGTCAACAAAATTCTTACTTTCTCCTTAAGCAATAAGGAAAAACTGCTGCTGAAGCTGTTAAGACAGAGTCATTATCCAAACTGTCCTGTACTGGCATTGAGGAAGAACCCATTACTCCAAAAGAAAGAATAAAACATACACACATGGACAGAGACCTTCATTTTTGGAGACATGTCCAGTGGTCTTATGAAACTAAAGAGAAAATGTTTTACCACAATACCATATTTTATTGTGCGTCCTTTAACTGCCCTTCTGGGGATAACTAAAATGTTTGAATTAAATAGAGCATCGCTACATTTTGGGGAAAAAAGGGGGACGCTTGTAACATCCTAACTGAAAAATATAGGGGTGGCAGCATCATGGTGTGCAGCTGTTTTGATGTGAAAATATTGAAGCTATATCAAAAGACAGAGTAGGAAGTAAAAACCTAGGCATAGATTGGTCTTTCAAATGGACAATTACCCTAAGCATACAGCCAGTGTGATTACAAAGTAGCTTATGGACAACAAAGTCAGTGTTTTTGGAGTGGCCAGCACAAAGCCTTGATCACAAGCTTATGGAGAGTTTGTGAGCAGATGTGAAAAGGAATGTGTGAGTGAGGAGGCATATAAACCTGACTCAGTTACACCAATTCTGTCAGGAGGAACGGTCCAGAACTCCAGCTAACTAGTTTGTTGATGGAAACCATAAAGACTTGACCCAAATAAAACAGTTCAAATGAAGTGCTACCAAATACTGAAGAACTGTATGTAAACTTCTGATTTCTTTCTTTCTTGTGCCATTTAGCAAATAAACATATTGTTATTGTCGGATACATTTTATTCTCATCTGGTGTCTTCAACGTGTATTTTTATAATAGCTGATTTTCCTAAATAGCTGCTCCCAAATATTTAAATATCTTCACTAACAGAAAATAAAATTTGGACTGAAAGTATCCATTTGGACTACATTGGTATCTGTGGTCATCGTCTTATTACCTTCAAGTTAACAGAGATGGAATTTGCCATGAGAGAAAATTGTATTCTATTTTGGGCTTTGAAACTGTTGTTGCACAATTGAAAACTCACAGTAGTAGTGAAAATGACAAAAAATAATTGAAAGTTGAAGTTGCCTTTGACAAAAGCACTCATTCGTTGCACCTTTTCTTGACAATTCTAAAGATATACAGACAACCCATGTTATTGAGAAGACTCCAAAGCTGCAGCTTCTCTCTGTGTTTTTGCTTCATTTTCTGTCCATAAAGAAAAAGACAAAAAAAAATGAGGCAGTGTTGTTTACCCCAAAAAGCGCAGCTTTTTAAGATACATCAAAATAACTTAAAAATTCCCTCAGTGTTCCTCATTTTGAAAACAATTATTCAGTTCAAAGTTCTCAAAAATACAAGCCCCACTCATGAACACATTAATTTGTGGCTACCATGCGTAGAGAGTCAATCTCCTTCACACATTTGTGAATATAGTGGTTACCTTAGCTGGCAAGTCATCAAGTTGTTTCCTTTTTTGTTTGCATGCCTGGCTCTGTCAGTAGTCCTAATTGCCTTGTTCATGCTTAAGGAGCCTAAAATTCTTCTCTTGAATATCAAAAAAGTCTTTTAGATTTCCAAAACCTGCACCTCGGCTGTTTTACTGTAGAGAACATTAATGTAAAGCCAGCTATGCTCATTTGATTCTCAGTGATCAGCATTTATGCATATAAGGTGGTGAAACAGCAACTCCTGGTTTAAAAGAAAGGCTGTTACTCAAGCAGTTTCTACTGCAACATGTTGCGTCACAGTGGGGTGTGGGTGCTCTTGCTTTAAAGCCCTTTTTAAAGGCCTGCTCTTTGCAAAGCAGCAGATTTGGCTCTGAGAGTTAATCCTCTCTGTATGAAGAGATGCAAACATCAGTTGGGATCTTTAGGCTGATTGTTCTAACTGGGTTCCGGAGATTGGGAACTTTAATAAGGCTTTAGATGCACAAAAAGTAGAAGCTTTTCACACAGTTATATGTTCTTACACGGGGCTGTATCTATGACTATTCTGCATTTAAAATAATTGCATTTTATATATGTTTAGAAATTTTCAGATCAGATTTTAGATTTTACTCAGAGAACTGAGAGGGTTTTCTAAAACAAATTAGAGGAGTAGCAATCTGTTCAGAACAGATAAAGTGCAGTCCATTTACATCCCATAGTTTATTTTTACTGGGAAATTTTTCACCAAAAATTTTATTTGAGCATTTTAGTGAAAAAAAAAACCAACAACAAAAAAACCAGTTAACTATTGTTAAATGCTCAGAGCATCCATTTTACAATTAAGTTTTTTGTCTTCTTTTATTTACCAAAAGCAATCAGTCTGGGTTAGTTTGCACCAGCTCTTTCTGATCCCATTGCCCGATCACAGTTGTACCACAAAACTTGAACCTTTTATGCTAGCAGTAGGACAACAATGTCATAAACAGCATGCATAGATATTCTGTAAAAATTGCAAATCCACTGATGATCAAAAGAAACAAAGTGCTCTATCCCACATTTGGCAAAAATACATTATCATCATCCTCGGTACCTTAAGAGAAAGTGGAATATGCTGGTGTGCACAGTGTTCATTTATTCATATATTCAAACATGGTGGTGGTGTGCAGCTTATGCTGCTTTGCTGATGCCAGACCTGAAGGAACTGCTGCCATAATTGATGAAAGCAAGAATTTTGCTCTCCATCAGAAAATTGAAAAGGAATGTCAAACTCACTTTTATTTTGCAACAGGACAGTGATTGAAAACACACCAGAAAGTTGACCTCTGGATGGATAACACAAATAATGGCTTTGTGTTTGCTTAACATTAAGTCTGGACTTAAGTCCAAAAGAGATGCTGTCTTATGACCCTAAAAATGAAAACCCTCCAGTGTGGCTGGATGAAACCAGCCCTACAAAGAAGAGTGCTCTATTTTTGTTTGTCTGATATTAGTATTTCTTTGATGATCTGAAATGTTTAAATGTGAACAAAAGGGAGCCAAGTAAATCTTCACAGCACCATAACATATTTTTAAACCACTTGCATTGACTCACCTGTTTGTATTTCTTTGTTGGTTCTTTCATATTTTCGTTCTGTCTTTTACATGGCATTAACCATTTGCTGGTAAAGAACATTGAGCGAGGCGTCTCCTCCGACACGCTGAGCACATCTGCGTTAACAAATACAGAAGAACAGTGCCGTAACTCTGGATCCCAGCATGATGCCAAGCAGCAGTTCTGCCACGCGCAGTCTATGATCCTGTCTGAGAACGGAAAGGTATTGCCCTCCATGCAAACACTCAAACATGTTCACACTCTCATCAGCTGTGTGTGCGATGTTAACACAGAGGAAATAATTATCGATTAATTAGCAAGTAATTACCACACAAAGCCAAATGCCTTCTGCACACAAACACATATGAGTGAACAGTGCTAGTAATGCTCTCTTTACTTTTTGTTTCTGGTCCAGCTGCACAGAGATTCCCCCTCTAATGTGGCCAACATCATTGTTGAACCTCCTTCTCCAGAGAGCTCTCCGGACAGTGACGGATGCACACCGGTGAGAAAACCTAAAATGTTGCTTGTGGATATAAATTCATGGGAAATGTTTTCACTACAATAATTTCCCAAAACAACCACTTCCTCTTCACACTAAGGTCAGTCTAGAAGCCTGACTGAATGTGGTCAGTTTTAGCAGTCTTAACGATTGTCTATTATAATAATAATATAAGAGTAATGCACTTAGAAAACTTTCTAAATCAACAATGTTTGAATGTATTTGCAGACTTTGTAAGGGGGGATCAGTAATAATTGCCTTGCCAGCGAGCAGATCCACTACTACAACAGATATTTTATATTGTCTATAAAAAATACACCATTATTTTTGGGGGTATCTATTTAAAGTTGCCTTCTCTCACTAACAAGTCTTCCCATACTGCACTGAGCACTTACAGTATAGCTTCACAGACAGTATTTACTCTCTCGCATCCTAAACGGGGCCATACCGCAGTGGGAGATTTCACAGCAGCTCCCCTACTGCTATTTTTTGAATGATGCAACAGCCAAGTTAAATGGCTTCACTCAGGAGCCACTATATTACAGAAAGGGAAAAAAACTCTCTGAGGAACTTCACTCATAACATTTAAACATGTCTTTAGACACTCTTTTAATTCCAGCTATCTCCGCCTATTTTAGGTTTTATCGTTAGTGTTTCAGGATTTCAGGATGAACGTTACAGGTTTTCATACCTATTAAACTCTGACATGTTTTCCTAGGAGCTGGAAAAGGCAGGCCTCCTGAACAAGACAAAGATTGCAGAAGGAGGCAGGAAGCTGAGGTGAGGCTGCATTACGGATAAGTTTACATTTGAGATAAATGTGATATAACCCTGACACATTCTCCTCTGTTTGCACAATTTTTGATAAAAAAAAATTGGGATTTTAAAAACAGTTTAAAAAGTTAATATATTTTTTTTTTTATTAAACTTAAGCAAAATTACTAAAAACCCTGTCAGACTTAGGATTACAGTGACCATGTTTATCAGTATATTTCTCCTGACTTGAAATTATTGGTAATGTTAAGCAGCCCAGCCAGAATCTGATAGTAAATCTGTGGATGGAGATAAAAATTAGGTTGATAGAAAGGAGGCCAAATGTCTTGGAGATCATTTTGAAAGTCAAATCTTTTATATACCATGACATCAAACACCATGCTAAATTACATACAAAATTGCCTAAATAATCATATATCTGCCAGAGATATGGCTATTTGGGTGTAATTATAACACAGCATACTATATTATGCTTGGCCACTACTGCTTTGGCATCAGAGAACACAGCAACAATGGAATGTATTTGGGATGTCAAAACATTTCTAGACAAATAGAGGAACAAAAAAGAATAAAAATCTAGAGTTGATATAGAATAACAAAAATGTGTTTTTGCAGAAAAAACTGGAGTCCTTCCTGGGTGGTGTTAGTTGGAAACAGTCTGGTTTTCTTCAAGGATCCAAAATCTCAGACACCGTCCAGCTGGGTGAGAGTTCAGACAAAATATGGTTTTGCTGTCTTTGTTTTTATCTATATCTTTTCAGCAAGAATACTAAAACTACAAGGAAAAAACCTTGCTTTTAAAATAACAAACAGACAAAGTTTGCTGGGAACATTTTGCACAAGCAGTTTTGTTGCATTTGTTTTTAATTCAGAGTCAGACTGTGCATTGAAGAGACTGTTAGGACACCTACATGGGTGCATATTGCAGCAATTAGCCAGTTGGCCTTGATTTAATTATTCGTTGGTCAGGTACTTCCATCATGATTTTAAGAAGTTACAGTTTTCAAACTGACAGACCGTCACTATATTTGATTGTCCTAATCCCACTCAGTGGGAGTTTTTTTTGTTTTTGTTCAAGTCTACATAGATAGATATTAATAACATAGCTTCAACAACATTATATTTCAGAGTTGCCTAGATACAAAAATATTGTAAAATGGTGGCCTGTTTAGTTAGTTCTCATATCCACTGTAAACTTTACTTCATTTTCCATTTTAAAGTCAGTTCTACATTCAGTCAGTGTTGCATTCTGCCTCCTTACACCTGATTACAATCTTTCATTATCACACCTCTATGTTTCATATCTCTCCTCTGTGTCAGGGTGGTTCCAGTCCCAAGGGAGAGTATCTTGCAGGTTTTAAATGTCACCACTTTTGAACACACCACATTTGAATATAGTGACATTATCAAGCAGCTGAAAAACTTGGTAACAGGCCAAGGAGATGATCTATTTGAATTAGGTTGGAGCAGAATCACTCCTCTAACTTGTAGAAAGTGAGTTAGTTAGTACATATTTATTATGCATTCCAAGTAGTGATTCACCAAAATATTCACTGATGACGGGATTCTAGCAATTGTCAAGAACCCTGACCTGTGTCCAGTCAGCAGGAAACCATCCCTCCATCCGTCCACTGGCTATTCTGCTTATTCTTGTAGGGTCATTGTGGAGTTGGTGGGGGTAATTGGCAGGGTACATCCTAAACATATCACCACTCCATCTGGAAATATAAAAATATATATTTTTTTCTCATTAGTAGACATAAAAACTCCATATCTAACAGCTTATTTTGTCCTTTTACTGCCTTTAACTCGTATCTCTCAGTGGGCATGCTGGATCCTTACAGGTTGGTAGCCTTTTAGAAATTAGAGGATTAAGATACGTTTGAACGCTCTCCAGAATTTACAGAGTCCTGCTTTAGAAATGCTAACCACACGCATAGTGCTAATTGCTAATGTAAGAGCTTACAATAGTTCAAAATGTCATTTTATCTTTTCTTTTGAAATTACAGTCATTTCAAAACTGTAAAAAAAATTTGTTGTGCATCAACTTCTCTCTCAGACAGGCGTGGTGTCCCCACCTCTGCTTTTCATACAGTTTTTAAGGAAAAATAATAATTGCCTTAAATCTGTATTGATTGGAATTGGCCACAAAAATGTAATTGCTACACTTCTAGTGTCAAGTTGAAAGAACAACTTCAATGTCTGCAGAGGTCTGAATTCCTCCTTGGAAACTTTGAGTTTCACTTACCTTAATCTTAAAATGTCACATGATCCCTGCATGTGTAAGATATAGTTGTAGCTGTAGTAGTAATTTGTTTTTCCCCCGGCACACTAAGCTTAATTTCTGATTTCTCACTTTGCAACTAGAACCTGATAACTTTGGGTCTCGTGTCATGAGAGTTGACATCTGAGATCATAGTAAAGCTACTGAGTTCCTCTGGTTTTGTTTCTTTTTGTCTTTGTTTTAGTTCTGTTATTTACTAGTTCTCTCCATGTATGGTGATGTTGGGTCCACTCTGTAATAGTACCTTGTGCATTTGCCTCTTCTCTGTGTATTAGCCTGCACTTGCTTCCTTTTTAAATGCTCATTCACACCAACATTATTAGAATATTAAAAGTACCACAAATTCAAAGTTTCTTACTTTTTACAACACGTAATGAATATGAAACTAATTAATGTTATCTTCAGTTATCAGGACGTTAAGAATCAACATTCCAGACTAATAAAACTTGTGATAGACTCTTCTACTGCAGGAGTTGTGAGAAAAGCATAGATATGTGATAAAGAGAAAAAGTTTTCCCCTTAAATATAAGAGAAAAAATACATGTATTAGGAGATTATTGGCTTGATTCTGGCAATGTAGACAAGAGAAAATTAAGATCAGATTTTTTTTTTCTTTTTACATGTTAATCAAACTCAGAAACCAGGAAACAGCCGTCCAGAGAGCAGTGTGGATTTAAGAGGAGCAAAGCTGAACTGGGCCAACGACCTGTCCAGCAAGAAAAATGTCTTCAAGGTAACACACTAATCATGTGAAAATAGAGATTTTCAGGTGATTTATTCAAAAATCACAAAAATAATCACAAGTAATGTAAGTTGTGCACTCTGACAGCAGATAAAAATGTAATTCCTGGAAGAAAATGGTCACCTGTGCAGGAGGGAAATGAGAGTGACTTGATGATTCTTCAATGACCTAAAATCAGGAAAAAGAAACAGTTTAAATGTTCCTTTCCAGAGAAATGTAGCTGAATCTGGCTGGGATTTTTGTCATTGCTGTTCTGTCATTTAAATCAAATCACTGTTTTCTAGAGAATTTTGTTTGTGTCTGTTTTAGCTACGGACCATCACCGGCAACGAGTTCCTGCTGCAGTCAGAGACAGACTCTCTGATCAGAGAGTGGTACAACACCATCAAGAATGTCATCGACAGGCTGGTGAGATAAACACAGACACAGAAACATGAAGTTCCAACTCACCATTTCTCTGTTGGTGGCTATAACAGTTTCCTGTTATACAAATGTAGTTGCTTCAGTATAGGAACATTAACATTCACATCCAGACTTACTTCTAGGTCTACTTCAGCTTAGGGGTTGTGCTCACTTGTCATAGCATAAGATCATATTTAGAGACCTGTTTATACATTGACATATTTATTTGATTGTCATTTAATTGTTTTTAGGCTTTATTCAGTTTCTACAGGTTTTTGGGTTTCATAAACATCTACTAGGTTCTGTTTCCTTTAGCAACTTAGTTCTGAACAACCACAAGGTAATACCAGTGTTTTGTGGTATCTTGTGAATTAAAATTAAAGACAGAAGCCTGCGAGTTACATAAATGTTTCTCCTTTTGATTAAGGGGCTTTGGAAATGTCATCCAGATATGTAATTTAAAATAGGACTAGCCTAATGCCAAAGGTACAACATAACATTTGACAGAGCTCAAAAGAAGTCATGGTTTGACTTTTGGTACTGCTGGTGCGATGCACATTGTGCACCCATAAAATCTTTCCAAGGAGCTGCATTAATCAGCCCACTCTTTCCATGCCAATATTTACTGCAGTAATATGTGCTGGGGTCTCTGATGTGGAAAAGTGCACAGACCTCCAAATTGTACCCAGGCTTGGCTGTGCTTGTTGTTGGGAGATTGAAAGTTGCAGTTAGTTTTTCATGCTGCAGTTTTATTGCAAATAAACCTTTCTGGCTCTGAAACAATCATTTTTTAATGTTAAATGGAGACAATTTGGGGGCACAGCGATTTTCTGGCTACAGATGTAGAGCTGCTCCATAGTAAAAAATATTTTTAAGCATACTATGCTCCATCTGTACTGAAAATCCCTTCACCTGCTCATACTCATGCTGCAGATAAGCTAAGGTACAGATCTGCAGACTGTGACTATTTCGGTCAAGCTAGAACAAACATAATATGTGTGGCTGTCTTGTTGTAGGCAGACAGCAGGGAAAGCAGCTAAGAAAGCTACTTGAAAACATTATAACTGTCATGTCCCATGGGGGATTCTGTCAACATTGTTTTTATTGGGTTCTTACTTTGATTTTGCTTGGAAAAGTTTTTTAGTTCTAATGTGATGATGAGAAAATCTCTTTGCTGTGATATTTTAATACTTCTCATATTCAATTCTTGACTCGTGTTCACAAAATTCTCCAAGTATCATTTGTGTATTTTGTTTATGAAGTGTTCTAGGTGATTATCTGAAGCATGAAATAGTGGGCATTCTGTAAAATTATTTTCTGACTTCATGTTTCACTCTTGGTTGCACTTAGCAGGAAAGCACCTCTTACAAACAAGTCTGTCATAGCCTGTAAGTGATTGATGATGTTAATGAGATCATCATCTGTGCCTGATCTCAACTTCAAATGATTCAGACTTAGTTTCATCAAGTTTCCTCTTGTGGTGTAATGTTTTTTTTTTTTTTTTAAGAAATCTACATCTATTAGTAATGTTTAACTTCAGGGTTATTTTATTTCCTCAAAAGAACTGAAGATGCCTCTCGTAGCTGGGCAGACAGATCTAATGAGCCTAGTTGTTCTCCCAAGCATCTTCTAAATCCAGAGGATCAAACAACTTTTTTATTAACAGACCACAGACAAGTTCAGGTGTCCATTATCAGATTTGTGTCTTTCCTTACAGGACTGTAAACTAATTTAACATATATTTAACATTCCTCTCTAAACTTTGCAAATTGCAGGTGTGTTTTTAAGTTAGATTTGGGGAACTCTATCCAATAAGACTAAACTTAAGTTGTATAGCAATGAAGAATGACATTTCCCACTCTAGAGGTGCAAAGGAGATATGAATTGAATCAATCTATTCAGGGGAGGTGCGGTAAATATGCCCCTTTTGGATTTTTACTTGTAAAAAAGCTGGCAAACTATGTATTTTGCCTCCTCTTCACAATGCCTTAATTTGCAAATAAATGTTAAATCGACTGAGCTTGAAGTTAAATGCCTTGCCAAGGGGAACATTGATATTAGACAAGAGGATGCTGGACTGTAACCTAAAAAAAAATACTTTGAAGTTCTTGGACTAATATGATAAAAAGCCAAAAGAAAAATCTATGTTCTTGAAAAACAAAAGAAAAATGTTTCATTTTCCAACCATTTCTTCATCAATCGTTCTTCGGGCTTTTTGGACGTCTTTGAAAGCTTCTCTTATTACTTTAGCTTGAAAGAAATGCATAAATAAATTGGGGATCTGTTTAAAACTCTTGTACAGTATTACTCAATATCAACCTCCCTCTTCATTCTGCAGGATCGGGAAAATCCGTTAGAAAATGTCCTCCAGTACTCTCTGAGGCGAGCTGGCAGCGTGGAGATGCTGGACCACAGCGGTGATGAGGATGACAGGAGAAATTCTCGTAAGTCGTGCCCTCCTGTTGCCTCTGTCACTCCTGCCATTCCTCCCCTCCTTTCTGATTCACAGCCTCTCTCAGCATTATCACTATTTTCTCTGAACCTCCATGCAGGCTTCTTGCATCTCTCTATCGTGACTTCCATCATCTCCTCCATCAAGCCCACCTATTTCTTAGCTCAGCCCCCGTGGCAGATAATCCCACCGTCAGTCCTTGCTCACCTCCGCCGTCGCCCGGCGCTCCCGCTTTTCATTCTCACCACCATCCCTCCTCCTCTGTTCTCCTGGCCAGCAGCCGAACGCCCCGCACTGACCTCCTCTACCTTGTCTTCCCTCTCTGCTGCCTCCTCTTCTTCTCCCTGTATAGTCCCTCGTTCTGCTTCTAACCTGGAAAACACGGAGAGGAAACGAGTGAAGACCCGGTTGAAGAAGCTGATCCTGAAGAGACCTCCTCTGCAGGCTCTGCAGGAGAAAGGGCTCATTAAAGGTAAGATTTCTGTCTTAACATCTAAGTACCAAGATGTTTATTGAAAAGTATAGATGGAGAATCATAAAATGATGTATTATTATAATACATTATTCTTAAAGCTGAATCACAAGATTTTTAAAAAAGTTATGTAAAGAGATTGTGTGATTTAAGTGAAACAGATTAAAGTTATGATGGCAGGCAGGAAGTGTCAGCATTTATCCTGCAGTGATGCCACATTCCCTGGTGATTTTGTGATGCAATTCTCCTGATCTGTTTAGTAAGTAACTTTTTTCACACTAGTAACAAAACATAATTTATTCATCCTTCTTTAAGCTGCAGTGGGCAGTAATGTTATTCAAAATGTTCTTTATGAGCCGTTTAATAAGTCATGATTCAAATGCTTTAGGAGGAAAATACTTCAGCACCTCATCTAAGCTTTGTTTTTAAATGCTGGATGAAATAAGTAACATTTGAATTTTCAGAGAAATATCATAATGCCTGGTCTATAAATACAGATATACATGCATGTCCCATCAGGTCTACTGGTGAAAACATTAGAGCCAGCTACACTGCAAAACAACTTCAACTTAGTTTTCTCTAAAAGAAGACTTTAACATGCAGTAGGAAATAACTTGTCAGCAAATCTACTTATAGATTTTAAACTATATTTAAATAACATAAAAATGTATCTGCGTCTTTGCCATATAAAGCATTGAAATATTTATTAGATGTTTTAAAAAACTAAGAAATGTATATATTTTTGAAACATCATCCTGATCTCACTTTTTTCAAAATTTTTTCCTTACCAAAAGGAGATAGATTATGTTAAAAAGCACATCACAGTGATTCACTAAAAATAAATAAGACCAAAAAAACATATTTGAATACATGAAGTATCATAATCAATACAGACTTATTCACCAAATTTTTCTCTAAAACCCTTTTTTCTGCTCTATCGAAGACCTCTTTTATAGTTTTTCCTTATTTCCTTATTTATCTTTTCAAAAAAAGGAGTTTGAACTATATGAACACTCGGCTTTTCAGAAGGTGTGCTTTTTTTGGGGGGGGGGAAAGCATGACAGATTACATCTTGTCCTTTTTATCTAACAATAATAAAACTAGTTGATGATAAATAGTCAGAAATCATTTTTAATAAACCAAATCGGTTATCATTCAGTGCTAAAAACAAACTGGTTTAAAGTTATAATGACTGCAGCTTCTTTCACAGCATGTTATTGAGAAAAATTCTGACATATCATAGAGAGGTCATCCAACCCAAATCTAAAATTTGGATTACAAAAAGTTTCATAATTCAGTTCAGTAGTAGTCTGCTCTGTGTGGAACCGTTGTCAAGAGAAATGTTTGAGGCCAGTAGTTTAGAGATTGAACAAACTAGCATCCTGCCAACTCTGTGGAAAGCCCAGTGTGACTTCATTTCACCACAGGAAAGAATGTCCACTTGTGGACTCAGGTAGATGTGATAATATTTGCTGTGGTTCTAACCACAAAGATGCTTTAAGTTGACCCTAGACATTTAGAAGTTGGAAGGGAAGTTGATTGAACTTGAAAGAGAGCAACTAAAAATAAGAAAATAACTTGTTAAAACAGTTATTTTATAAACTGAGTAACAAGACGCTGCCTCCAGCATCCATGGTTGACCCGATAGGCTGCCTGGTGACTCATTACCAGATTACCAGATCCGTCTGCCGTGGCCGTGCTGTGACCTCTGCTCAGACCTGATTCCTTCACTTTTTTACTTTCACAATTTCTGTCCGCTTTTCCTTTAGAGAGAACCTTTTGGGACAATAAACATGCTTACTTCATCCTGTTTTATGCTACGAGTAAGCTGTCGCAAATCCGTTTAACATATCCCCCTCGGCAAGATATTTCTTGTCAAGAAAATAATCTGATTTTTGTTGACAACAAAGCTGATAAGCTGTCATTTCTTACAGTTCCAGATGACCCATAATCATCTGTATATGGTCTTGGTTTTTCATTTTATGGTGACTTAATTCCAAAGGCTCTCTTTGTGTCAGAAAATGTAATTTTATAGTGATTTAAAATTAACATTCAGATTATTGGAAGGGTGACTTCTACAGTGGAAGGCAGAAATGTAGAATGTGCTTTTGAGGTTAGTGGCTGTTACTAGCTGCATGCTTCTTTTTTTAACTCTCCCATTGTAGCTGGATATTGCTGCCACACATTTAAGTTACTCTATAGTTTATGGAGTACAGTGCATGAGTTGAATTGCATCATCTAGTGTGAGAGCAAACACGTCTGCTGGGAACTGACTCAAACGAGAGGGGGTTTCTCTCCCACTGAACGTCGTTTTCGGAAGATTAACTGCATCTTGTAGCCCTGACATGATGAAAACAACCTTTTAAACCAACATGGAAAAAAACAGCCCTTTTGTGTCCATCTGTCTTCACCCCTCAGATCAGGTGTTTGGCTGCCGCCTGGAGATGCTCTGCGAGAGAGAAAGGACCACCGTCCCACGCTTCGTCAGACTTTGCACAGAGGCTGTGGAGAAGAGAGGTACAGTCACTGAAAACACGTGATCACAGCTGACTGTGGACATTGGGGCGGGGGGAGAAGGTCCTGAAATTTGTTTTATGCATCAGCTGACAGCAACTCTGAGCCCACTGCTTTTACAGATTTGTGCCATAAATCCTCTAAACTGTAGCTGCTAGAAATAGTAGTGATGGCCCAATGGAGAGCAAAAACAACAATGTTGTGATCCAGAGAAGATCTCATGACAGCTGCCAGACTGGGAGAGATAAATGAGAGAAAATTGACTTGTTTTGAAACAATACAGCGATGAATATTTCATGCTCAGAAGGAAAAAAAGCTATTAGGATTCTAAAACCTGGTTTTGATTAATTAAATATGTCAAGGGAATAACATCATGAGTTCAAGGCATTTAAGACTATGATGTAACCTATTCGACAAAGTGAGATAAATATATTTTTTTATCTTGCGAAAAAACTAGACATAACAAAGGCATGATACCCTCTGATTTCTTAAAGGTATAAAAAAAGTTTATTTGCTTGGATAAACAAGGAACTACAGTTCCTTATTTACAGTTCCTCTTCAAAAGGTTAAAGAAGCTTAAGTAGATTATTCTCTTTAGCTTTAATTTATTTAATTTACTGTCACAGATGAGGAGGAAAACTCTTAGTTTCACTTTGAGTATAGTACTTCACACCTTCCACACTCTACTAATTATGAGTCTGTCTGGATTAAAACAAGTTAATCAATCAATATGAAAAAAGAACATATCAAGCATCTAATAATTTGCTTGAGTTTTCTCATTCCTTCTGAACTAGTTTAGCCAATTCAGATTTGTAGGCCATTTCTTTAGGTGACATTAACTTTGTTGTTTTTAGGCTCTTTTGTCAGCAATTTGACCTTAAGCATAGGGTCATTGTCCATTTGGAAGATCCCATGTTCCCAGTTTTACATTCATGGCTGATGTCTTGAGGCTTTCATTTAGTGTTACAGATATTGCTTTTTTTATGACGCCACCAGCTTGGTGAAGTTCATCACTTCTTCCCTCAGCCAGACTCCTCCACAGCATGATGCTGCCTCTCCCATATTTCACAGCTGGTTTGATTTCTCAAGCTCGCTAGTTTTTTCACTTTTTCCTCAAAATTTAACCATGGTCATTTGTTGTACATAATTAGATGGAAGTGACTTTACATTTATGAATATAAACTCCTACTTGTTTTAAATAGCGCTTCCAGACTATTTTGTTTGAATCAGTGTAAAATTAGTTTTTCAGATGACATAGTCACACATTTAAATAGTTGTTGGATTACAAGACAAACTGAAAATTAATTGTAGACAAAAAGCTTACAGTTATAATAGCAGCAAGTAGCAAATGTGAGCTTGCTGTTCTTTTTTAGATCTGTCTAGTGGCTATAGATTTACAAAAGACATTTTTGCTCAACCTTTGTAGGGCGATTGTTAAACGACAGGTGGTGAAATGTTACGAAGAAGCTCAAGGTAGTCAGAGGATGTCATGCAATCATGTAAAATGTCTTTATTTCTATTTTGGATTGCAAAACATAGTGAAACTTCTCTCATCTCCACTCTCTCTCAAATTCAAGGATTGACACAGCACACTTCATTTGCTCAATTACTTATTGATTCACATGGCCAGGATTGTCAGACGAAAAGGTTACCTCTTGTGTCTAACTTGTGTGTGTGTGTGTGTGTGTGTGCGTGTGTGCGTGTGGGTGTGTGTGTGTGTGTGTGTGTGTGTGTGCGTGCGCGTGTGTGTGTGTGTGTGTGTGTGATGTGTTGCAGGACTGGACACTGATGGCATCTACAGAGTCTCGGGAAACCTGGCTGTGATTCAGAAACTTCGCTTTCTGGTGGACCACGGTGAGGATGATGGAGAGGAGGGTGGAAAAGCACTTGTGTCAATTCCTGCTAATTCTGTGACAATGATACTTAGCCTAAATGCTCAGTTTTCTACTTTCCTCTTTTACTCAAAAATATAGCTGTTATTATGAAGAATACAATAATTGTGCACTCTGGTTATATTACATAAATGTTCGGTCTTTACTATTTAAATGTAACCTAAAGTGTAAAAAAACATGATTTCAATAAATGATAACTTTTCAAACAAAATTAGCGTCACATGAAAAACGTTTTAGATATGTACAAAATAAGTTAATCCCTATAATTTAAAGGTTGTTTACAATCTTTTTTAAATGTTGATTATAGATAATATCCGAAGTATAAAAGTGACTTTTAACCTGACTGAAATGTGTTACTGCCTGACGTACACTTCACATCCTCGTTGTTGATAAAGCGGACGCAGCAGAAATCGGTCTGAATAACTGTTGGTTTTTGCAGAACGGGCGCTGACCACAGACGGCCGTTTCATGTTCCCAGCGGACCTGGTACAAGGTAGTCTCAGGCAGAAGGAGAATTAAATCGGCCTGCTTTATTTTCTAACTCAGCCTGCTTTGTGTTTTGTGCAATGTATAATGTGAATGCCTCACTGGGAGGAAAAGGTCCCCACAATGCCCACCCAGAGAGCTGACTATAGCAGAGCTGAGCTGCTGTGCAGACGGGAGCAGAATAGCATTTTTTCCCCCTCTTTTGTCGTTGTTGTGATACTGTTTGCTTGATGTGTGTGTCCCTTTAGGCCTCTGTGCTTCAAGATTTCTGATGTAATAACATGCAGCAGGTTGTACAGAGTTATCACACAGTCCATGGGCACCACCAAGTGGACAGAGCAGAGAATTGTCTTTTTTTTTTAACATGCATCAGTTTTTACAAGCATCAGTCAGAAGCTGTTCTACTGACTGATGCTTCTCCCTTCAGAATTGTACAGGTTGCTGTTCCTCAAAGCGTTTGGTTCAATTTGAGAAGCATTAGTCAGACTTGTTGTAAAAGAAGTGTGCTTCATCGTCTGAAGAGTGTGTCTGTGTAAGCGTAGGTGTTTATTTTGTGTTTTTTCTTACTTTTCTCACCCTATCTTCGTCCTGCAGCTACCAGCCTTCATGTTACACCTCAGCCCTGAAGTGAATTAACTCGCTGCTTACGTCATGTGGTTCAACTGAACTCTTTCTTTTTTCCTCCTTCATTTTCTTCCTCTGACTTCATTTGTCTGATTTTTTTTCTTTTCTCCTCCCCCTTCCCTTTTAATCTTCTTCCTTGTCTCAGAGGAGAAGCTGAATTTGGACGAGAGCGAGTGGGAGGACGTTCATGTCGTCACGGGAGCTTTGAAACTTTTCTTTCGTGAGCTTCCTGAACCGCTCATTCCCTACGGCTTCTTCACTGACATCGTGGAGACAGTCAGTGAGTGACCGCCTTCTGCGCCCTTTCACATGGGTTATATCATATGGCACATTTTATTCAGTCTTTCACTGAACACAGAAGAAGTACATTGGAAAATGACAATAATTTTTAATCGGTCTGTCAAAGAGAAATGTAAATACAGTGCTTTGAATCAGTATTTATACCCCTTAAGGTTTTCAAATTTTGTAATGTTATAGAAACAAACATCAATGTATTTTTTGTGGATTTTATGTGACAGACCAACACAAATTGGAGCACAGTTTTGTCTTGGAAGAAATGTGACACATAGTTTTTTATTTTGTTTATTTCTTTTGTTTTTCCAAAATGACATATAAAAGTTGTGGTGTGGATTTGTATGCAGCCCCACTGATATTGTAGTACCATCTTCAGTTACAATAATATCTGAAAGTTTTTTGAGTGAACACAAGAAAATGCTTTGACTGTATCAGCTTTCCTATCCCCGCAACATGATGCTGCCACCATAGTGTTAAATTTAGGGTTCACATGTTTGCCAAAAGCTCAGTTTTGGTCTCATCTAATCAGAAGCCTTCTTCCATATGTTTTCCGTTTCCCCAACATGGCTTATGACTTTATATTTCTTATGGTTTTCTTTTAACAGTGGATTTCTTCTTGCCACTCTTCCATAAATATACTAGATTTATGGAATCCATAGCTTATAACTTTCCTGTCGACAGATCATCCCACCATAGATGTGGATCTCAGCAGCTCCTCCAGAATTACCATGAGCCTCTTGACTGCTTCTCGGATTAATGCTCTACTTGACCGGTTTGTCAGTTTAGGTGGACAGCCATGTCTTGACAGGTTTTCAGTTTTGCCAAATCCTTCTATTTTCAGATGATAGACAGTGCTCCGTGAGTTTTTTCTCCTTAATCCCTGACCTGTCTGCTCTGCTCCTTGTTCTTTATGAGGCTGTTTGCTCACTAATGTTTTACTACAGACCTCAGAAGTCTTCACAGAACAGCTATGCTTGTACTGAGATTAAGTTACATGCAGAGCTGACACTATTCACTGAAAAGTAATTAGTCCTGCACTGGATTTTATTTAAGGGTATCAAAGTGAATGAGGAATGCAGATATTTGTCACATTTTTGAAATTTTCTCATGAAAAAATTGAAAGCTATTGGTTACTTTCACTTTACAATTTGTTCTATTTAATATTGAGTTCCAGGGGAATAAAATAAGTTTGCACTGCACTGTGCATTTTTATTTGCCTTATAAAATTGCCTCACAGCAGATGTGAGTGGAAAAAATGGCCTTACTAAGCATATTAAAATAATTAGCTTTGTTACTGATCTGAAACGTTTTAAACCTCACAACATTTTTGTATGACATGTTTTAGTTTTTGCTCTTAGTATTTTAAATCTGTGTTGGCTGATTTCTAAAATCAACTTCGGAAACATATAGACCACCAGACCACCTGCACAGAAAATATTTTGATTTAATCTCTTTGTGTTTGTCCTCGGCTTGTTTCATAATGAATAAACACTAGGGTTCTGCTCTTACTGAGTCAAATCCAGGACAGAGTTCACTCTGGTGTTTTCTCACTTTGTCACCATCAAATTATGAGGTTAAAAATATGTTATATTCATGCTGCCGCTCCTGAACTCTTCCTTATGACCTCGTTTGAGTATGCAGTAAACATATGGTACAGAGTGTGCTTGAATGTCAATGATTTAAGTACAACCTGTACTGGTTATATTGGTATCAGTGATGAGGTTTGTATTATTGGATGGAAAAACAGAGAGTAGAAGATGGTATTTGGATCAGTAAGAGGTTTTGTTTTTGGCCAAGCCATGTCTTGGTTGTAAAAACCGGTCACTATTTCAGTGTTGGAAAGTCTCCCCTATAAAGAAATAAAATTTCATCAGCTTTGAAGAGTTTTCAGTCCAGGCTTTAAGACTCTGCTGTTCTATTTTAGTTTCATTCATCCACAAACCTGTCTTTTGCACTCTCCTGAGTTGTCTATCTTATCTCTCACTGCAGAGGGACAGTGATGTTCTTTTTGAACAAGAGTCTCCGTCTTTGCAGCCCTGCCGTGCAATGCTAGCTTTGATGGTTACTGGACTCCTGGAGAAGTTAACAGCTGTCAGGGTTACCTCTGCTTAGAATCAGCCAGTCTGATCATAGAATGTTCTGCCTTTGATTGAATATGAGACAGTGCATTTGTTTACTCCTTAAATATTTTTATGAGTTTGTTTAGAAATGCGGAGATGTTGTTGACATTAATGGAGAAATGAAAGGGATATATTTTAGTTAGCTAATTTTAAGTATATATTAAAGGCTAAAAGGACAGGATCAAAACAGTTCTTCTGCATCAATTCCAAGACCCAGAGAGTTATAATTATATACTGTCAAAAACTGAGCTATGTTTCTTTTGTAGAGGGTGGACTTTAAAAACAGTAATGTTTTTAATTATTTTTAAATGTTCGCAGTTTCATTTTTCTCTTTTAGAGACAACATAATACGGTTGAAATTCAATACATTTGTTTAAATCTGCCCCTCCTTTCCACTTCTGTAGAACCTCTCAGTCGACTCCATTCTTAACAAAAACAAGCCATAAATCTACATAATTCAGCTTGGCTTATTGATTGAGCACCATTCCACATCAACAGTCTCAGAACAATTTGACCAAATTCGAATAAAAGTTAGTTAAGTATCGTTCAATTAAATCCACTTATAATAAAAATAACAGTGAGATTCGGTTTTCTTACAATGAAATGTAGCACAAATAGCTTTACAGTAGTTAAAAATGAAGGACATTTAAACAATAAACAGTCAAACCAAAAAATGCCTGTCAGTGAATAAGACAATAATTGTTTACAGGTAGAATGGAGAGGCAGATGGATGTAGCGCAACAGAAACAAAAACAGTAAAAATAGTTTAACCATAAGAAGATGAACTGAGATGAAATCTTCAATTTGAAGAGACTTTAAAATTGTAGTCATATGAGCTTGCTTTCTGCTCCTCATCAGCTCTCTTGCAATTGAATTTTGTAGCAACTCCGGAGGAACTTTGGTCTTTTTAGTCAAGTCAAGTTTATTTGTATGGTGCATTTAGTCAATAAGGCAGATCAAAGTGTTTATTGTGTGATAAAAACATAACAAAATAAACAAACAAAAAAGAAACATTTCATCACATTCTCAAAATAGAGAGAAGTAATAAAAATGTACAATCCAGACAAGTATGAATTATTGTATCAGTTATTATTAATCAAAGGCAGCTTTAAAGAATAGGTTGTTAGCATTGATTTGAAAGAACTCGGTATTTCAACATTTCTGCAGATTTCTTGAAGGTTGTTCCAGATTAGTGGAGTATAAAAGCTGATGCTGCTTCTACATATTTGGTTCTGGTTATGGAAATGCAGAGCAGACTTAGACCAGAACATCTGAGAGATTTGGAAAGTTGATACAACAACAGCATATCTTCAATGTACTTCAATCATATGGCATGATCAACAGTGTCTAATGCTCTGCTGAGGTCCAATAGAGCAGCACTGTGGTTCTACCACACTCTGTATTTATGTGGATGTCATTGAACACTTTTACAAGGGCAGTCTCAGTACTGTGGTGAGCATGGAAACCAGACGAAAAGACGTCAAAGTGGTGGTCATTTTTAGGTAGCTATTAAACTGTTGAAACACACCTTCTTCAAGAATTAAGCTAATTTTGCTTTAGAAAATCAGAAAGCAGAGCAAGTCAATCAACAATCAACATATCTACTGTATGTGTAAATGCATTGGTCAGAGAGAGAAAATCCCACTTGAAACATTGTTTATCTTAAAACAAACAAAAAAAAAACAGATGATATTTTACTGCAATCCCTCATTAATTAGTTGACAGTTAAGAGAAATGGCTCCCTTTTAACTTGAAGAAACTTCCAGTAAAATCAGAGCCAGTATCAAAAGGCCAACTACCTCATCCATCAGAACATTTAGAGGGGAAAATGAGACATAAACAAAACATATGGCCAGGAGTACTTTGTATGAGAGATAGAAATAAAGAGAACACCAAGTGAATGGCAACAGAAATGATAAAACATGCATTAATGGAGAGCAGAGTGAAGAAGAACGGTCAGTGGTTGTCCAGCAACACCATAATGGCAGAGATAGCTCAGAGCAACTTAAACCACTCCAACTATAACCTTTAATGACATCCACAATGATATCCACATAAATATAGACTGTGGAAGAACCACAATGCTGGTTCTGTTGGACCTCAGCACAGCATTGGGCTCTGTCGACCATATTGAAACTAGAGATACGTAGGATTTTCTGATCCAGAACCCAATTGGTTCAAATCTAATAAAGAACAGGGATTCCTTTGTTTCTATTGGTAACTTCTCATTGAAGCAGTCAGAAGTCATATGTGGGGTACACAAAGGCTCCATCCTGGGACCCCACTTATTCAATATCTACAGTATATGTTCCCACTAGCTCCCACTCAGTTCCCACTCAGGTTATAACAGGCAATAAGTTTAGCTACCATAAGAAATCTGACACAATCTCTACATTGAGATGTCACTAGGTGACTCTGAACCCATCCAATCACTGAATACTGTAGATGCATAGAACAGATAAATGTGTGGATGTGCTAAAACTTTCTCCAGTTGAACTGAAACAAAACTGAAGTTATTATCTTTGAACCTAAAGTGGAACGATCTAGAGTCAGCACACACCTTCAGTTATTACTGCTAGAAAACTGCAAACAGCTGAAACACTGAGTTACTTTAAATCAAGGTTAAAAACCCACCTGTTTGCTTTTGAACCATAATGAATTAAACTTTGACCAACATATTTGGTATTTTTAATGATGGCACTTGACAAAATGTAACGTCTCTTATTGGTTTTGTGGTTTTGACAGCTTTCAACTATCTTGATGTGTTTATGGGGTTTTTATGTTTTATGATGTAAAGCACTTTGAACTGCAGTGCTGATGCAAATACACTTGATTGATGATTGACTGATGATTGATTGATTGATATTCCATGAGGAAAAGCTTTAAGCTGGTCTTAAACGTGGACAGGGTGTTTGGCTCCTAGAGATCCGTCAGCCTGATAGCTGGAACTGTAGGAATTACTAGCAAACATTCAGTCTGAAAGCAAATTGCTCTGCTGGGAACATATAAAGCCTCCAGGTCTCTAAAATAAGATGAAGCAAGATTCAGAACTTTAAATGATTATTTATTGAAAGACAAATTTAAAACTACATCCTAGATAAAACAGGGAACCAGAGAAGAGAATGTAAAATCTGAGTAGTAAGATATTTCATTTAACTCACATCAGGACTCTTGCTCATTATGAAGGCTTTTTTAATTAAGAGTTACTGAAGAAGTATTATCATCTGGCATATTACTCTGCACAGAGACAGGATACATATCAAAAACTGTCCCAAAATAAAATGGCATGACTAAATTAATTAGAATTTATGGAATTTTCTAATGCTGTTCTAACTCTCGACATAAAGGTGATGCATGACAACTCTGCAGTAAAATAATTCCTATCATTTCATTTATTATTTAGCATGTTGCTATGAATCAGATATGACATTTTTCCGACAAGACAAAACATGCTTTTTAAATGAAAAACATGTTTTTTCATTTAATCTATTTGATTTGCCTAACTTGCCTGATAAGACTCAATATCAGTCTATTCTTGACTTTTTTTTTTGTAGCAGATAATCTCGCGTGTGAATATCACGCCCTACAAAAAAAAAATTCACATTAAGGTAAAATAAATATTCATAACGCATGCTGTTTTATCTGTTCCTATTACAGTCAGCACTTTTCTATTTTGTTTGTCACACCGCTGTGGTGATACGTGATAACAGCATACTGCTGTATCAGATGAAACAGCGGCTTCTTGCAGAGTTAATCAGTGAATATGTAAATTAGGTTTTGGATCCTGTTAAAGTGCAGAAATTGCAACACACATGGGTGATAATTATTTTAACATGATCTATCTTCTGCCCTGTGTTGCAGAGATGACGGACCACATGGACAAAGTGGATCGGCTGAAGTGTCTGGTGCTTAACATGCCCCCCCCAAACCATGACACCCTGGAGTTTATGTGTCGGCATCTCAGACGGTAAGACGGGTTTAAAATGAGATTTAATTCATTGAACCTGATGTGTTTGTGTGCACCTCTGGGTTTTAGTCTTTTCTGTTTGTTGTAATTTTTAAAGGAATTTCATCAAGCACCCTGACAGCTGACTGATATAATTTCTCCAACTCTTTTCCCCTTGAATCTGACCACAAGAGGGAGTAGTTTTCCTGCGTGTCCCTTCATATTCCCTGTCAGCAATTCTTTTGGCCGCAGTGCCTGAAGTGTACCAGGATCGCGCTGTTGTTAAGTTTGGGTTACTGTGAAGATGAAAAGGCTGGCGGGAGATGAATGGTGTATGATGTTCTGCGAGCCAGTTCCTTTTGCACTACATAAAATGTGTGTTTTTTACCGCCTATGGCTTTTTTTCTTCCACTTCAGGGGTTCGTGTTCTGAAGCTCATGTTTGTGCCAGGGTGTGGTGGACCCCATGAATTTGTCTGTGTCTTTCCCTCATTTTCCCTCTCATGTCATTCCTCTCTCTGGTTTTCATTTATTATCTCCCTGCTCAATCACCCCCCACCTCTGTCTCTCTATCTCCTTTTTTTCCCCTCTTCCTTTCTTTCCTTGTCACTCTTTTCATTCTTCCTTCCCTCGCCTCATCGTTTTCTTCCTTCTCTCCCTCATTCTTCTCCCTTCCTCTCGTTTTTGCCTCGAAGGTCCCATGGGAGCCTTGTGGTTCGTCTGCTGGAAGGCATACCAACACCACCGCCGCCACCACTGGAACCTCGCTCTCTTTTCTCTCTCTTCACCCTCTTCCTCGCTCATGTCTTTTTTTTCCCCTCTTCCCTGTGCGCTCCTTTTTTTTCCTCGTCTCTTTTTAATGTGGAAGTTTTGAGCAATTGCTGGCTTCTTCTGTGGCTTGGTGGGAATGGCATTTTTAGAAGAATGCCTCATGCTGTGGCTTTAACCCATTCCTGAGTCCCCTGCTAGTACCACACAGTCAAACACACTAACGTAGGTGTTTTAAGAACACATCTAAAGTGCAAAAGTCATTAGTTTGCAACCCTAAGAGCCATCTTAACTTGGTAACATCTGATTAGCAGAACAAAAATAGAAATAGATCTGAACCGGCTTGGAATATTGTTTGTGTACCAGATTTTTGGACATTAGCCCTGTTTCTATGCAGGGCTAATGAGAAGCTAGTCTGTCCTTTCAGCTCATCTTCATTAAGGGACAGAAATGAGATTCCAATTTTGTGGCACTTCTTTCAAGAGTAGCTCAGACATTTGACTCAAAGCCTCAAATGTCAGCTTCATGGTGGCCCTCTTTGAAATGTCAGGAATCAGCAAAACAAGAAAAGTCCAGTTGGAAGACAGATACTTTCAAGCCTGTGGAATGATCAGAATTTCAGAATTCATTGCTCATAAAACTTGGTCTGTGTCACTGTTACAGACAGGCAGGATGTGACTAAACTAAGTAGTTGCAGAGAACATATTGGACCAATTTTTTATTAAACTGGTTGATAGTTTTTAATTTCTTACTCCACCATAATTTCTCGTCTCTTCTGCTCATGTTATAGTGTCTCTTCTGGCTTGAATGTTTAAGTCATTTTCTTCTTGCTTTAACATCTTGCTGATTTTTGTTTGTTTGGATTGGAAGTAGAAAGTAAGAGTTGAATAAGGGGAAATAGTAAATAAGCTATTCAGAAATAATTAAATCAAATGTCATCAGTGATAAGAGAATTAGTAGTTAAGTAAAAAGTAAACATGTAATAAAAAAAGGACTACATGATATGTGAATAAGTGGTAATTGATAGGTAGTTAGTTTGTCAGGTAAAGATACCCTTAGCCTCATAAATGGAGAACAAAATGAGACACATGGAGAGCAAGGAATAAATAGAAAATTAGCAGGCTACTAAAGGTAATATTTGCTAAAAAGATATTTCAGAGCTGAATGTAAATTAAGTAATAACTAAGCTGCAAGTGTTAGAAATGAGTCTAGGGAAGTCCAGATTTGAAGGTATAAAATGCTGTGTGCTGTAGATAATCTGAAAAGCATGCCTTTAAACTATTCTTCCTTTTGTGCTTAGTAATCTTTTCTTGTCCAAATCATTAATCGTTCTGGATTTGCTCAATAAAGAAAACATTTCCATTTGAAAATGTATTTTACTGAAACAGGTTTCTGACAGCCAAGGTCCAATAAACCTTAAAGAAAGTTTAAATGTTGTGGATAAATTAAGCTTGATTCTTTATTTCAGATTGAGTAAAAGTGATTAATTGTCTTAGACTGCCTCTTCACATGGTGGATCAATTTTACATTCTCCTTCCAGAACAATTTCAACCATTTTCCTTTCAGGTTTATTACTAAAGGTGGTACGTATTCAACAAATGTATACGCATTTTTAACTTTT
Organism: Xiphophorus maculatus; assembly: GCF_002775205.1. Classification (NCBI taxonomy): domain Eukaryota; kingdom Metazoa; phylum Chordata; class Actinopteri; order Cyprinodontiformes; family Poeciliidae; genus Xiphophorus; species Xiphophorus maculatus. The sequence continues at coordinate 12,827,577 of NC_036462.1, read as the reverse complement.
ATATTTTCTGCAGAGTGCTGGAACAGTCCGACACCAACAGAATGACCACCCAGAACATCGGCATTGTGTTTGGGCCGACCCTGATGCGCCCAGAGTGTGATAATGGCAACATGGCGGTGAACATGATTTACCAGAACCAGGCAGTGGAGCTAATCCTGAGCGAGTTTGACCACATCTTCGGAACAAGAGGTCTCTCTTGATCTTTTCAGGCCAGGAGGTGGCGGCAGTGCAGCCGCCTTCACCCCCCACGGACGCCTTCCCCAACCTCCTAAATGAGACTGAAGCAGAAGCATTGCAGCAATGGCCTGTAGACTCATATGGTGTAAAATGAATTTCACATCAAAAGATAATTGTGGGGTACAAAGAACCAGGACAGAAAGCTGCTAATCATGACATCTGGCCTCCATAAAAAGCCATGTTAAAACAATAATAGTAAAACAAGCCAATTTTAGCTGCAATGCTTGTGCCTTTGAGCGCAGATGTGGAGCCCAGCCCCAGGGCAGCGCAGAGCTGGAACAGACGCCTCCTAGTCGCTTCTAGTTGATGCTTCAGACTTGATCGGGGTGAACAAAAAACCCATAAAGCTGATAAATCTCCTCCAGCAAGAAAATCATCAGGCAACATAAGGAGGGACGTGTCTTAACGTTGCTCTGAAACAGAACTTAGCAGAACCATCTCACTGTGAAAAGCACCGGTTTGTCTTGCAGAACGGACAGACAAGACCCCACCCACAGCACTGGCGTGGATTTACTGCGTACTGGAAAAAAGTGCATTTGCATGAAGATTAATCTGTGTGTTGCTTAGAAGGAGAATTTGGAATAGTTTTGAAAGTGTTTCTAAAGATTAGTGTAATTTTCCGTGAATGGATGAATGTGCCAATTGGGCCATAAATGTTCCTTTTTAGTATTTTTAGTGTGAACCTTCAGAGCTTTTCTTGTACAAATATAAATCTATTTTATTAGTACAAACTCCTCGTATTAAGTTAAATGTAAATAGCTACATTTCTGTCTATCCCTTAGAAACACTTTATATAGAGTGTGTAACCTGAACTTTCTGCACTAGTTGAATACAAACTAATAAGAATGAGAGAATTTTGTTCATGTTTCTCCATCCTAATTATCAGCTCTCTTCCAATAAAAACGAACAAATTTGATGTGTTGTCTGAGATTCACTCAGGATGTCCGTGTAAGGTTGTTTGTTGCAAGTGGCTGGTTTGCGTGCAGAGATAGCGGAGGCGTGTGGAGGTATGTGGGCCTTGGAGACTCGGCAGGCAGAGTTGTCCCCTGTGATTGGTGCGAATGCTGCTTTTAATAACAGAACAAAAGGGGAACTGGAAATGCATATGTTTTAAAAATGTGGATTTTCCCCCTCAAACCCTCTCGCTCTGTGGCTTGGGTAATTTTATATTGACTGTGGGTTTGGCAGAAGACAAAAAAGAGCTGAAAGGAGGCACTGCAGGGGAGGGAGTGGGTTAAGTTTTTATTAAAAGTGTTTCTTCATTTGTGTGTTTGTATCATTTGAAGTCTGGTGAGTTGATTGAAAGAGACTAAAACTGCGTTTGACTGATGAAGAGTTGTCGTAGCTTCATGCCTGTTAACTCCCAAAGATGTCCTTAAATTTGATTGGCTTAAATATTTTCATCTTAAACAGACAAACCGCTGTTGTTTATTTTATCCATATGATGTGTGCACGGTTTATATCAGAGTTTATATGCACGCCCTTCAATTAGGGTTTTTTTTTTCATAAATTTTGACGGCACTGCACCAGAGGCTCCTTACATTATATTAGAGGTTTGCATTCAGTTTATAGTCTAAGAGAAATGTGCCCGCCTAACAACACTGATGTATTCAATATTTCATGAATGATTTCTGCTGTATGTTTTGTTCTTGTTCCAAACTGTCAGACAGGGGGTTCCTTTCTGTTAATAAAGCGTTGTGGTATGAAACCGCTGCAAAATGAGCTCTGTCATGTTTTTTATTTCACTTTAGAGGAAAATAAGTTACTAATCACCCACTAAAAATACACCAAACACGGTTTCTTTCTAATAAACACTTTATTTGGTAAAATTAGATTTTTATAATATTATCCCCGAAAGTCATACCTTTAAAACTATGCAACACCAAAATACGTCTTGTGGATCAATACATGCGAATAAAGCAGCAGCCGCTTTGCAGACATCTGGAGAAATTTGCTTACTACCCAATTTAGACACTTGTTTGAACCCTTCTTTTTTGCATCTGTGGGCAGTTAATTTGATTTTTGTATCACTAAAACAAAATGTTTTATGGTCTGGAATATTTAGAAAAGTTGTGGAACTGGTAAATCAGAGGGCTGTGAAATGTTTACATATGTTACATGTTTTTTTAACCGAATGTCTCTCCAAACTAATTTAATTTTCACTAAATCTGAGTGAAGACATGGTGCTCACTGGCCTGTAGTAGATTAAAATGATCATAACAGAATTGAACTACAACTGAGATGGATCGATGTCTTTAGTCTATCTTTATGCCTTTTAAAGACTCATACCAGTAAAGTAAGCATAAACTAAATGTCAGGAAGGGCTTGCCAAACCCCACTGATCTTCACCTGTATTTCACAGATGTTGCTGAGAAATGAAACTTAAACTTGTGCTCATTCAGACTGCATGTTGCTCATACAACTGGAATTTTTCCACCAGAAAAGTGCTGCAAATAAAAGGATTGTACTTGTACAGTTCACTAAACCCTGGTGATGCATAAAGTAAGTGCATCTGATCCACGTCACCCATTGCAGCAAGACGAGGCTACAGTTTATTTGTTTTCTCCTTTAACCTGTCATTAACCTAAAACTCAGCATATCAAATATCAAAAGATACCACACACAGGTTTTCAAGAGAAATTTAGTCACCATTGCTGAATCATCATGCAAATAGACAGAGCCACAAAACACAATGCAAGTAAGAACTCCCTGGTGATCGCTGATGGTTTACTGCTTTCGGTGATGGGAAACTCACTGGGCTGAGGTCACAGCGCAGCTTCAGCCTGTCTCATACAAATGTCAGAGTTGTTTTGAAAGCTGAAAAAGCATTTGATTTTATTGGTGTTTTGAGGACTATTTCATAGATTTTTCAGATTATTCAGTGACGTAACTTTAAAAATAAACAAAATTTATATCAACTTTGTCTTTTAAAGGGAAAATATATTTGAAAGGTATGAAACCTACCATGTTAAAATATAAATAAATCATAATTAGTCGTTCTATCACTTTACAAATCAGATAATTAATGTTATAATAACTTTTTGACCACAAAAACTCTTTTGAGGAAGTGGGTGCCATATAGGGATATGATGCGTCATCAGAACAGCGTCTTATGAATTTTGATTGTGCTTTTTAAAGTAACTGTTTCCTTTATTAAAAAACTTTCTTTTTAATAGGAATATATTTCATGAATATGTGGCAGCTTATTGGCAACCCAAAAAAGAGTGATGCTATCATCACAATTGCTTCAGATGACGTAAACGGGTAAAGACCAGACTACAGATTTATCTGGTGCAGATAAAGTCCCATCAAGTAAGAAAATTATTTCTATTTCAGCAGTTTTTACTTTTTTATGTGTCCATCAGTACAAAAAAAATCTGCTGTTGTCAAAAGATTAATGCAAATTCAGTAGACAATTAATCAGTAAGCATCAGCCTCTCTAAATAATCCTCCTGCATGTTTGGCCACAATACGTAGCTTCAGGCAACACTGTTATTTAGTGAGAATGTTTGAGAATGTTTGACTGCAGCTGTAACTTGACTGTATATCACCATTTCGACTTTCATCTCTCATATGTATGACATTAAATAGAGATGACTTGTTAGGTACAAAAAAAGTATTTAAATGTAATGAACTACACACAGCCTGCAAGGTTTGGTGGGCAGGCAAGGTTTTGACAGCAACATCATAGTAATTCATGAACTGATTATGTGGTGCAAAGTGTGTTTTGTAAAACCATCAAGTATTTTGGTGGCACAGCTTTTGGAAGAAGCACGCTAATGCATGCCTGTGCACATCACTGTAACAATGCCCTGTCCGAAATTACAGTTTCTGTCATGAGCAGTCACTATGGCAAATCACAAAAAGACTGAACACACCTAAGAATGTTCTTAAATCACTTGACAGGATGTCAGTGTGTTAACTCTATGGTGCTTCCTCTCAGACAATTCTCCTGACTTTCTGCACCTCACAGGATAAATCACCTTATAAATATTCATTTTATAAAATAAAATTTAAGCTGCAGACTTTGATTTTGACCTGCATTATCTGTTGCTTTTTTACAGTTACCTCAATTTCAGACAAGGGCTTCACTCCTGAATAGAATTTAAAGGGGAAAAAGTTGTAAAAGTCTAATTTATGCTTTTAAGATCTTCTCCCTCTATAACATCTGGATCTGAAATCACAAATCAGGACAAATTGTGCAAAAACTGTCATTTTTAATTAAAAAAATAAATGAAACGCAAGAATTTCAAGACAAATTCTGTATATTTCTGTTACAAAAATGAAAATATATACATATAAAAAGTTTATATAAAACTTGCATGAATGTGAAAAAAATACCTTTTACAAAAAAACCCATAGAAAGGTGTGCAGCAACTGAGTGAATGTGAAACTTGCATTTGCCTGTTCTTTTGCTACAAGATAACAGGTGAGGAACTATGCAAGGATAGCATAGCAGTTGGTGTGTCACATATGCATGTCTTTGGTGATACGTACGCACACACATATATTAACAAGAAGTATCTTTGGCACGCAGTATGCATGAGCGCTGCAAGCTTAGTCACACCTCATGCACCACTGTCTGCAAAGTCTCATCGTACGAAGGCTTTTTCGGATTACTCACAGTTGTCTGAGTACATCTGAGGCACTTTTCACGTTGACTACACCGCAGTCTGAAAGAGGAAGTTTAAAACTGATCTATGCGCCCTGAATCTTGACCCTCTTGCCACACCTCGTCAAAAAGCTTAAGTGTTTGACAGGTTAATGCTCTGTTACTGCAAAAATAGGCCGGAGCGCATGCAAATTATTACAAGAAATTGCAGATGTCTTTGGACCTGATGAATTTGTGATAATCAAACAAACGGTAAAACGTTCCAAAAGGTATCTGATGCCTGAAGGGGAAAAACCCCCGGACACTATGTTTATCTTTTGCCCCCGTTAACATCTTATGCAAAGATGCAGAAATGACTGTCTTCCCAGTAAGGCAAATGCTTACAAAGGTGTAGGCCACTGCTTTTTGTTTGAAGCATGAATAAACAGCTACCTTCCAGTTGTTCCTCTTTTTTGCTGCATGTTTATAACATTTAACAGATGACTGACTGAGGCCACGGAGAACCGTTGTTCACCTGGCAATAAGTTATGTTTTTTTTGGATTTCACAGCAAACAAGGTAGTCAGCTTCAGTATATATAATCACACAATTTGATTGAAGCAAACACTATATGTCACAACAAAATGTGGGATCTCATAAAATAGCAGAAGATAGAAAATGTTTTGTGCACTTATTAAGAGCAGAAATTATTTTTTCAAGCTTTGGTCAGACATTAAATGAACACCAACATAACTGATAAAGACAGAAAACTTTTGTTTTAAGGTTAAAAACAAGTATGTACGAGTATTACTTAATGTGCAAAAGGGAGCAGCAAGCATTGAAGATTTATGTAATGCCACATCCGAATATGTGACGTAACTTTAGTTCAGTTAACCCATTTGGGTTAAAAAAAAACAAACAAACAAAAAAACACAATTGGAATAACACTGTAAGTAACTGAAGTCTATTGAACATGATAAAATACTGTCATTTGCATTGACAGAAATATAACTGGCATGGCTTCATCCATTTAAGGCCACAAAATCATTGGTGTTTTGTGCATTCTGTCATGAAAAACAAGAAAAACACTCTATGTAGGAATATATAAAATTAAAAGTCTTAAAGCTTGTTAAGGTCATGTTAAATTAATATTCTAGGTAATTCTGTTAAATCCATTTTCATTTCACATTTATCCAAGCCTCCATTCTGGTCCTCGGTGTCTCTGTCCCACATTTGGTTCTCTGTGTCGTTAATATGATTTCCTGTTTCACAGTTAATAAGCTTATTTTGCAATTCACTCTCCCCGGTGGGCGACCCTTCATTGGGGCTACTTTCCAGCTCCTCTGCTTCTTCCAACAGACCTTCATGTATTTTCCTAACTCTTTCCTCCTCTTCCTCCCCCTCTTTCAGAGTGTCCGCAGCTCCGTCCAGGCTGGAGTCGCTGAGGAAGGAGTGGGCCATGTGTGGGTCGTCTGCAGACAGAGATTTGTCTTCACCTAGACTGCCTACCAGACTTCTGCCAGCTCCCGGGGTGAGAGGCATGTCCTCATGATCCTGGTCCAGATCCTGGTCTTTGCTGCAGTACGCGTAGCGGTGGTTCATGTGCTGGGAGTAAGAGCCTGAGTGGGAGAAGCGTTTGCCGCACTTGTCACATTGGTAGGGTTTCTCTCCAGAGTGCAGCCGGCTGTGCTCGATCAGGTGGTGCTTGTGTTTGAAGGCCTTGTTGCAGATCTTGCACTCATGAGGACGTTTGCCTGAAACAACACAAAGAAGTTGCCTCTGTTTAAAAAAGAATGGGTGCATTAACTTTTTCAAAGCAAATAAAGGGCTGAACCTTTAGTTTTTTTGAATAAAGTAAAGTAAAGTAGTTTTTAGTGAGAAACACTTTCTGAAACAATTTGTGAAATCTCTGCTGATATTGGTGTAACATCAAACTTTGGACTATTTGCCAGTCAGGCTGTTACATAAAGCATAAACACATACTTAAGCTCTCTACCCACTTGTGGTTTCATGCATGGGTTATGAGCTGGCTTATGATGCATACAACTATTTAGAAATAAATTAAATATATCTTGGCTATTCTTGGACTTTAGAAGTAAAAGCACCTGCAAACAATGCTGCCTTTTCTATTTTGGTTTTGTTTTATTAAACTAAACAGCTGTTTGGTGAAGCTGCAGATTTAGTCAAGTATTTCTCTTCTTTGTTAACAATTAACAGAGCAAAGTTCCGAAAATGTAAAACAGTTCTTTCTGCAATTTTAAATAAGTATTGTAATAATCTAAAGCAGATATGAAATTTTACCTACAATCACAAAAAAACAAACTATACCCTAAAACAAAATTTTTACTTCTGATAACTGTAGATAAAGATTTTCAACCATTCTGTTGGAGATTAGACAGAAGCTTTAAACTTTATCTCAGCGGAGTTCATGATCAACTCAATGACTGCAGGATTGTGCAACAAGCCCAAATCATCACCCATCCACCACTATGCTTAATAGTTGGTATAGACAGTTTGTGCTGATATGACTTTGGTTTTTGCTTAACATGTTTACTTAGGCCGCGTTTCCACTGAGCGGTACAACATGGGTGGATGTGCTTTGGTACGAATTTTTGTGTTTTTAAAAGTGGCCCATATAATCATACCAGTGGTTTTTTGTGGAAGGAAGAAGGTCTGGTCTGCTCAAAACACTTTTTTAAAGATTTCTTACGGTAAAATTAGATGCAAATTTGCATATCTGATTTATACTGTCATATATATTTTTGAAGATTCCAAAATTCCTTCTCCAAACAAGATACTTTTTCATTCTTTTTTTTTGGTAATTGTACTTCTACTAATTTTAATATCTAACATGTGAGGTTAAAATAGAGATATTGTTTTTTTCTAATTTCTCTGAACATGACATGATTTGGGATAAAATTTTGAACCAAGGTGCTCCAGACCAGCAAAGTGCCAAATTTCCTGCTTTTAAAGAGTAGGACATGCTTAATGATGACCAAGTTTATTAAATAACAACATCTGGCAGCTGTTTTCTTACTTGAATTAAAATGGAAGTAGGAAAGGGATACATCGTTTTTCTAATGACTTGAATGATAAGTCATTGAAGTTTTCTTTTCACCAGTGACTTTACAAATGCAGTTTGTGCTACAGACCTGTGTGCTCATATTTGTGTCGGAGAAGAGAACTGCTCTTCTGGAAGGTTTTTTCACAGATGTCACAAGCATAAAGTCCTTCTTCTGTTTTCTTTAGCCTCTTCCTGCCTGGTCCTCCATCTCCTTCAAACCCCTCATCAGTTAAAGAGAGATAGTCCAGAGAACTACGGTTTAACACCTCACCCTGGATAAATAACAATTATACAGCATGACAATATTATTTATACATATGCTTTTTTGGTTTGGAATAAAATACAATGTGCATTTTGAGCTTATTTTTCACATTTCAATGAAAAGAAAGACATTCTCACCATAAAACTTTGCCTCTCCTGGTAGATATTTTTCAGCACAGCTTCTGCATTGGCCTCCATCATGTAGGCCATAGGAGAGAGAAACCTAGGACTGTTAGTTGCCTGACTGCTGTACGGAGTTGGTATCATGCCCTCATGAAGTGGAAGACCTACTCCAGTTTGGCTGAATATGTTAAACCCATTGAATACTGAGCCTGCAAACACTGGAGCACCAGTGCTGCTGAGCATGGGGTACTGCTGAAGGGGCATATGTGAAGTTGGACTTGGTCTGCTTAGTTGGGTCCTAAGCTCTCTCCGTTCTCCTCTCCCTGAGATCCCATTAAGAGTTTTATTTCTTCTATTTTGCTCTGACAGCTGCTTTGGTAGAGAGAGGTCCAGTGGTTCGTTCTGGGTGGACCATGGACTGCTAGTTTCTTTTTGAGGAGACAAGGTTTCAGGTGGACCACTAGTGATGTCAATGCAGACAGGAGAATTGAAGCCTGAAGAGGGAACTCTTTTCCTGCCTCTAGGGGATGACATTCCTGGGGACTGATGGCTTGGACTACCTTTATCCTGGCTGGACAGGTACATGCGAGAAGACAGTGCATCATGGCGAGGAGGAGATGGCATTGCCACTAAAAGTTGCTGTGGGACAGATTGGCAGCTTGGCTTCTGTGAAGGGGACTTGTTTCCGGAAAATCCATTAGTTACTTCACTTGGTTTGGTGTTTTCTGCATGGAGAGCCGATCTGGGGAAGAATAAAGGTGGCGAGGAGAGGTCTTTCCTTTGAAAACTGTCAGTAGCTTCCACTGCTTCTCTGTTTATCTTACAGAGGCTGTGTTCATGCTGTAGAAGAACGGCCATGTTTGGAAAGGGCTGCAAGCACCAACGACACGTCACCCCAAATGCACCTCTTTCTGATTCACCTGATCTCACTTCTCTTCTCCTGTCGGGCGATATCTTCCTCTCAAGCCCTCTTCCATTATAGACCACCCTCCTCTCCTCTACCTCTTCCTTGTCTTGCTCTATCTTTACATCTCTGTGAAGCATCTCCTGCAGCATTTGGTCAAACTTGGTGCCAGAGTGAAGATAAGGCAACAGGGTCGTCCCTTTAATGATACCGCTCCTCAGAGACAGCTCCGGTGAACGATCCCACAGTCTACCTGGATCAGACGTGCCAGGGAAGCTCTGATGGAAATCCTGCAGGGATTGCTGGTGAGAATCTGCTGGTAAGTGACCCAAGGACCTGATACTGTCCTGGTTTTGTAAAGCTAACAGTGAGCTGTGGTCATTACTGGATCTACCCCCACCAGCAGAGGGAGATGCTGGAAGTGAGTGGTGGTAGGCGCTTTGACTGTGTCCGTTAAATGCTACGCTGCCACTCCCCATGTTTCCCCCGACATGCCCTCCCACACCGAGGCACTTTTTGCTGCTTAAATGAGAGCTGTAGGAGCCAGAGTGGGAGAAACGCTTCTTGCAGTTGGAGCACTCATACGGCTTCTCACCTAAACACAGAGATGCCAAAGAGTGAGTTGAAAATACCTTCAGAGTGGGGTATAATCTTTTTTCCGTAATTATCTTGTCCTGCCGTGAATCACGTAAAGCTCATTCCTATTACACATCCATTTGGTTATAATTTCATACCATATAATTCTGGCAGTAAGTAACGGTTAGCAGTTCAGTGGAAACAATGGCGAAATGAAGGGCGAGTGGAGATGTTTTGATCTTATTTTGTAGCTCACCACTGTGGATGCGAAGATGCTCTTTGAGGTGGTGTTTGTACTTGAATGCTTTCCCACACTCCAGACATTTGAACTTCCTCGTCTCCATGCTTTGGTCCAAACCGATGGCACTCTAGGATGACAGGAACATGTGATCAGTTTTAGACTATGTAAGGATTTATAAAATATAAACAAAATGCACAAAATCACTACAACATGCGGAAACTGTGAGATGCTTCACTGGTGTTCAAGACTTTAAGATTATTTGTGTGCAGGCATGTGCATGTGTGTGTATCACCTTGTCCTGGATTTGGTTGTGAAGTGCGAGGTGCCGCTCCATCTGCGACCTAAGGGTGGCAGTGTATCCACAGAGCGGACAGACCATGTGACCCCCCTCCCTCTCCTGGCAGTATTTGACATGGTCTCTCAAAGAGGCTCCTCGCGGATACATCCTGTGGCAGAACGGACAGGCCTGCTGGCTCCGGTCTTCATCTGCAGTCCGGAGAGAGACGGCATTTTAAGCGCACAGATTAACATTTCACATGTGCATTAAACATAACTATCGTTCTTTGGGGTTTTTTATTGCCTTTTCACCAACTGACTTATTTTCTTCTTTTTTTTGCCTTGATAACGGCTTTTTTCACAATATGGGCTAAAAATGAAATATAGGCATTACGCAATATTTCAATTTAATCATTCAAAATCAAGGCACCCTAAGGATGTGTATGAAAGATGTTATATCAAAATGGCAATTCTTTTTAATACTCTAGGTATCATAAATGCTGGCCCTTTCAAACAAGTCCTAAATGTCTAACAATGATATTCTCTAGGCTACAGTCCTGTGGTCTCGGGGCTCCTCTCTCTGTTTCCTTTCTTCTCTTCTTTTTGTTTTGCTTTAATGTGCATTTTTAGCATTATTTCAAGATGCAGAGCTGTTAAAGTTGTGGTTAGATGAAATGAGCAGCAGAGAAACTTCTTCATATCCTCACAGCTGTCACAGATTTTAGATATACAATCCCTTGCAAAAGTATTAGTCCCCATTTAATCTGTCCAAACCTTTCAGCCATAAATTTCAATGTATTTCATTGGGATTTTATATAGTGAATCCAGATAAAGTGGTGCATAATTGTGAAGTGGAAGTAAAAGTTATGTGTATGTACATGATTTTTATTTATTTAAAAGGAATAAACAATGTAACAAGTATTGCATCTCTGAGTAAATATTACATCCCACTGCTGCAAAGCTTAACACCTCTACTAGTATGTCTCTACTGGCTTTGCACAGGATGAGACTAATTCTGACCATTCTTCTCAGTAAAATAGCTCCTCTTCTCGAAAGCATGGAGATTCCAAATAATAGTAATTTTCAAGTCTTGTCACAAATTCTGAGGTGTTTTGACTTCGACTCGACCAATATGCTTTGATCTAAAGCATTTTATTGCAGCACTGGCTGTTTGTCTGACTCAAAGATGAACCCTCACCCCAGTCTCATGTCTTTTGTTGCCTTTAACAGGTTTTCTTTATTTAGATTTGTACTTACCTCCACCTGTCCTTCCTTCAACCATGAGCAGAGTGATGCTGCCATCACCACATTTTATTAAGGAGGTGCATTCAAAGTGGTGTGCAGAGTTATTTTTCTGCAACCGGGCTTTTTGCATGTAACTCATAAACCTCCAGCTGTTGTCTTATCTGACCAGAGCATTTCTTCTGTATGTTTTATCTGACACATACATTCCTCGAACTATATGTAAGAATTCTACAAATGAACAACTTTTCAGATTTTTGTGTTTAAAAAAATCAACAGATTATTTTTTCATCTACTTCACAATTTCATATAACAATCAATAATAAAATACAATGAAATTTGTTGTTGTGAAGTGACAGAGTGTAAAAAACAGTTAGGGCTGTAAATACTTCACTGTGACCAACATTTATTTTTCTGGACCAACATTAATATGTTCTGCTTTTAATGATGACTTTGCACTCAGCTAACATATGACACTGTGAAAGATATAAAATTAAACACAGATTGCTCATAGCTCCGCTATGATCTGGCCAGTGAGAAACGTTTGGTTTGAAGTTTTAGTTCACTAGTAAGTGGGGGCTTTACTCACAGCACCCACCTATTTCACCTGAGCTTTACAGTAATACTTGTCAGCCACAAAACCAGCATGATGAGGCCAGCATCCAACTCAGTGTGACTAATAAGTTAAAGGATGTTTGTGATTGAAACAGCCAACAATTGCTTAAGAAATTACTAATCAATTATTATTAATAATAATTATTTTAGAGTAATCAATTTATCTGTTAAATCGATGTCAGATAACATTTTCTGATACAGATATACAATCCAACTCCATTTTGTTAAAGGTATAAAAAGTAGTGAAGCTGAGGTAAGGTAAAGAAACACACAATTAACTCAATGGTTTAAAAATAAGGAAAATATTAGAAAGACAAATTAATGAACTTTAAACACACCAAAACAGTTTTTTCTAAGGATCAACTTCTGGAGAGAATGAATCCATCTGAAAATCTGTGTAACTCACTTAAATACAACAGTTTTATTGAGTAGTGCAATTGTGCTGCAATACAGCATAGAATAATTGTATATAATTATATTCTCTGAACACACGGATATTTCTTCATGATGTCAGGAAACCAACAGTATTAATTCCAACCATATTGTCAGTCCCTGGGGTTTGCAAACATCACCAATTAAGAGTTATAACCACAAATCACTATTACTACAATATTGTTTTCCAGAGTTAATGATAAACAATATGATAATTAATCATCTTCAAATCCTGCGTGGATTAAATAAAAAACACTACAAATTCAAACTTGTGAACCTAATTATTGTCTTTGAAATTCACAAACATTTTAGTAAAAAGAACAGTTTATATACATCATTAAACATCTAAAATTAAATGACATCATTGCCCCCAAGCACATTAATCTGGATATAAATTTCTCTTCTTAGCACCAGGGGTTGTTTTTAACTCAAATCTTCAAGCGATTAAACACAATTTGCTTTTGCATGTTATGTTTTGTGTTCAGAGCACAGTTTGTGAATCAAAAATAAATATTTCATTAATGTGCTATAGGTATGAGTAGAGTAATGTAGGTGAAGATATCTCTGACCTCCCACCTATTCTTCATGGAGAAACTGAACATTAATCATATATTTTGTGTTCTTTGTAGACAAGATACTGGACCATAAGTTAGCATGGTATGGCACAATACCAAATATAAATGTGATGTGCTTCATATAGAATTAAGAGAAAAAAATAGTAGCTAAATTAAGTAATGGCTTCCATTTGAATGAGTCAATTTTCTAGTACCTGATAAGTTCCTTAGTAAATGAGAAGCAATAAACAACGCAACATGTAAAAAAAACACTCGCTTGGTTTTTCCGTTTTCTCAGAATTGCATAAGCATTTACGATCAGATAGTTGCATTAACACAACAGTTTTGTATCAGCCTGTGACTGCTTTTTTTTTTTTTTTTTAGAAAACAACATTTTTAAAAGAAACCACTGACATCTACTGTTAAAAATGTTTAATTTAGCATCGCCGCAGCTTTCTCTGTCAGCGTACCTGCTCCTTCAGGTGAGCAGTGCTGAGCTCCTGGCGACCAGATGGCAGGCGGGAGCTCATCGTGCCTGCTGCTCGGAGGGTAAACAGCCGACGTGCCGTTATGGTTCAGGTGGTCCAACACACCGGCTGAGGTTGAGGCCTTCCTCAGCTGAGCCACAAATTCATAATGGGCGAGATCCTCAAGAGCATTCTGGGCGACAGAGTTCTTACCTGTCAGAAAAAGGAACAACTTTGCTAAATGCAATTGCTTTGCTGAAAGTCGGTCTATTGGTCTTGGTTTCTTGGAGTACAAGTTCTTAACAAAAGGGTTTTAAATGTATTTTACAACAAAATTTTAATTGTGGGATGCATTGCTTTTATAGTAGTCCCCCTGTGCCAATACTCTGCAGAATCACTTTTACTGTAATTACAGCTGCAAGTCTATAGGATGAGTCAGATTTGCACATCTAAAGACTGAATTTTTAAAATGTTCTTTCTTATAAAGTGGCTTAAGTTGGAAACGGGCAATTAAGTATTTTCACAAATTCTCAAATGGATATAGATCTGGACTTTCATTGTAGTTCTGTTTGTTTGTTCTCCTGCTGGACCATGAACCTCTGCTTCATCTTATGTAGCTTCTAACCTGTTTTCTTCCACAATTGTGTTGCATTTTCCTATAATGTCTGACCAGCTTCCCTGTACCTACTAAAGAAAATTATCCCCACAGCATGATGCTGCCATCCCCAGGGTTCACAGTGGGGAGTGTTTGTTTTAAATCACAGACTGTATTGTTTGCAGGCCAAAAAGTTCAATTTTGGTTTCATCCAACCAGAGCAGTTCCTTACACAGATTTCATTTGTCCCCTGAATGGGTTGTTTAAAACTTTAAACATAACTCCGTACGGCTTCCTTTTAAAAATTCTTTATTCTAGATGCTCTTTCATAAAGACCTGGTTTGGGAACTCGTTCTGCTGTGTTCTTGGTATTGATGTTGCTCTTTGTTCACCAACAAACCGCTGAGGCTTTTACAGAACTGGGCTATTTCTACTAATTAGCTTATTTTTAAAGGCAGTAGTTCTCGCTGCATTTTATCTAAGGGTTTCAGAGTAACGCTGAATAAAAATGCATATTGTTTTATTATTTGCAAAAAATGTAAGAAAGCTATGTTTTCTACAGTAATGTGACACTTTGTGATAATCTGTCACATAAATCCTATAAAAATATTGAACTTTCTGGCTGCTTTGTGACAAAATGGGAGAAACTCCAGGGGTCTGTGAAAACTTTTGCAACACCACTGTACTATTTTCACTTGTGGCTGAACTACAAAGGTTTCTGAAGTCAGCGTTCTTGTTGATTAAGTATGACTGAGCTTTGGGTGCAGTTGTGTTTTCCATTAATTTGTTATACTCTTTAAAGTGTTCGCTCAGTGTTTGTGTGAGTTTCCACGCTTTGTTCATGCATGCATGAGCAAAAGCAATCTTGTGAGTGTGCGTGAGGCTAAATCACAAAAACGCCACTGTGCAAGTGAATCTACCGGGATTGAATTGTTTACATAAAGATTGACAGATGAAATATTAAAGTCATGAAGCTTGTTGGCCAGATATCAACTTAGATTTAAAGAATTCCTTCTCACTCGTACCCTTGAGTGCAGTGACAGGCGGGCAGAGACACAAAGCCACTGATGTTCGTGGAGAAGCAAGGGCGCCTCCTATCATGGCTCAAGCCAATCAACTCTCCCCATGGTGACTTTGAGGAAGATTTTTCAAATGTTTGCAGATGTTGGCATATTTTGAGCCATTTTTATGTGGTGAAGGGAAGAGCCTGTGTGGTTGAGTGTTGTAAAAACTCAGCTTCGCCTTCATCAGGCAGGACCAAATCACACGAGGCGAGGGAGCTAAGTGATTGTTAGTAGGCAAGCCGAGCGAGAGCCTTTGATCTGCGCTAAATAAAAGAGAAAGCCTCACATTGTGTAGTGCTGATTTCAGTACCGTAACGTCACCTCTTTGATGCATGGAAATATGGTGACTTTGTGTGGGATGAGTTCTTTTGTCATGCTTTCAGAAAGAAGCCTTTTCAAAGAGAAAAGTGAAAAAGCAACAACTCGTAGGGAAGGCATGGTTTCAAAAGGAGTTGATATGAAGGTGAGAATGGCCCTTTGTTGCATCAGAAAAAACACTAACTTGTTTACACATACAGTAGAGCCATTTTGCTACAGCTTAGGACTTACAGTACATCCTCAGTGGTTCTTGGTCCCCCTCCCTGTCGGCGGATGCGTAGGTGGCGTCCTCCTCAGCCGGGGCCTCTGGCTCCACCTGGCCCCAGCAGATCCTGCTGCCAGGGCTGAGGCCGAGCGGCTGGGTGGAGTGGGCAGGGCTGCTGGGCTCCTCCGTCACCTCGCTGGGTGTCAGGCTCGTCTTGTCCAGGCTCTCGTGGCAGTCCTGGGGCTCCAGGCTCCACAAGCCCACCTCATCGTCTTCCTCCGAACCCAGAGAGCTGACCTGCTCAGCGTCCACTGTGAAGGGAAATCATTAGAAACCTGAGAAGATGAGACAGAAACTTTGAACACAGGAGTCTTTTAGGAATGTAGCGAAAGGAAAACATGCTCATTTATCTTTCTGTGTGATTAATAAGTTATAGTATTTCGTTCTGTCTTGAATAAAGACTTGCAGTGGAGCATGTGTGTTCAACCTTTTTTGAAATAAAACTGAATGCACACGTAGGTTTGACTTATTAAAAACAGCTTTAAAGAAAATACATATATTATTTGTTTACTTTCGAAAGAGTTTTTCCAAGTCAGAGAAGAAATAGACAAACACACACACAAAAAAACTGAAACCGGGGAGAACACCAAAACTTGAACTTTTTATATATATATATTTTAAATAGTAGAAATTATATTCACTTATCTTTGTCCTATTTTTGCATGTAAATGTGTTGTTATATAAATAGAAAGGACATAAATTTAGCACATTTTAAATATGCTTTCATGGTCATTATGTGTAATATTCAAAATAACAATAAATATAATTAAAATAATTATTTTTAGTTTACAAAAATAAGTTTCTTAAAATAAGCTGTTTTTTAAAAATAAATTCAAGATTCCAATCTGAAAACTTCAACGTCAGATTTATGGTTTGTCTTACGGTGAATTTGAATGATCGTAATTCAAATTCTTTTCATTTCACAACCTTCTCAAACAAAACAAATAAATTATGTTCAGGTTTTGGTTCTAGTGCTAAATACCACTGCCCATAGAGTTATAATTATTTTGTTTTTAAAGACATTCCTCTATTTATTGTGGTTTATTTTTCACTGTGATCTCTATGGAAATGATTTGTCATAAAAATTTTATATATATATTCTTTATTTGTAAATATTAAATAACATTTTATTGCACCATTACGGGGAATAGTGCATTTGCATTTTGACAGTGCAGTAAAAAGTAAACATGAAGCGCTGTAAGGTAAAGAATTTCCCTCCTCCAGTCCCCGCTCAGGCTGCAGCGGCAGTGAAAAGGCACATTCGTTTTTCCCACGGCAGAGACAATAAATGACAATCACAAACATATGGCTGGGATTTCAGCTTTAGGACTCCATTCCCAATGCTTCTTCTTCTTTTTCCTTTTAAGAAGGCTTTTTTTCTCCTCTCTCTGATTATTGATATCTAATTTCAACAGAGTAAGAACAATTTAAGAGCACAAATGGGACACTTTCAAAAGAATTATGATTATTTTGATACTACCCTATTTTTTTATTTCTCTCTTCACACCACTTTATACCTTTTTCTCTTAAATTTGAAGAAAAGCATAAAATAAATATTACACTGTTTATATATTTGCAGAAACTGTTCCAAAACATTTTTTTGTGGATGGGGAGACACAAAGTTTTATGATAAATTAGCTTTTTACTTTTCCAGTAAAGCTCGCTGCTCGTTGTTACAAAAGTCAAGCGGCTTGCACAACAAGATACCTAATTCAAAGCCACTCTCATCAGCTTCACTTACAGATGAAAGACCCACTCACACACACAGCATGTACAGTCAGTCCGATACTGAAAGAGCAACAGGGGTCCCGCTGCCACAGAGGGGGCGGCCCACCATCACAAACACTGAAAAACACTCTGAAGTCAGCATGTGCAATTATTTTCTCTGATTAGCTAATCTAAAAATTAACTCCTACATGTGTTTCAGTTTGTATCAGCTCCTTCTTCTCTGCCCCAGTCTCATTAAACCACCCATATGAACCACACTCATGCTAGGTTGTGATTCAACCAAGGCCACTCAGCCAGAGTGCACTCCTCGGAGTGTGCTTATATAGGAAAGAATGACTTGTTCCTGCCAGGGCTGAAATTGGTCATCAGCTGTGCTTTACTGTGACTGGACGACTATACAATGTTATGTGATGGTGTAAAGGTCAACCCATGAGCCCCCGTGGGAATTTCTTGGGAGAGTAGGACAGAGCAAGAGGAAAATCTGTTGCTGATTAGCGTCAAATTGGCTTTAATTTTCTCTCTCATGACAGTGAGTGACGCTGAGTCCACATGGGTTGTCATTAAATAGCACACAGCTGGGATGGCTTTCATTATCTGGTACACTGATTTATTTGTACACCAGCAGGATTCCTCAAATAAAATTTTTGTAGTTGGACCAAGACAGCTCAACTCAAAGGATTAAATAGTTACCGGTTTAACTATTAAAAATGATGGCATTTATTAATAATGTTTTAAAAGAAATCAACTTTGAAGCAGTAATTGACTATTAAACACTTAGACTTTTTGATTGCCCCTAAAACACAGTGCGGATGCAAGCAGAAGGCAAATAAAGTAAACAGGGTATATCTCAACCACCCAGTTGTAAACATTTCTGTTCTTTACACTTTATAACTGCGCTATGAGGATGTTTGGTTGCGTCTCCAAGGGAAAGAACATAACACAAATTCCCCTTCTGCCTCAAGCAGCCTAAAACCTGACGCTAAGTAGGTTAACATTTAGCTGCATGTCTACATTTAATTCCTTTATTAAATGTATTTTTGCAACAACTTCAACATTTGTGGCCCAATTAAATTCCCAATACTTTATTTAGTCTACATAAAAGCAAATATTATAATACGAAGATTAGACTGCAAATATTCATGTTCAGCAATAATTAATCCATAAACACTAAACACAATACTTGGAAAAGGTCTCAGTCATTCATGATCACAGACCTGATTCTCCTTCTTAAAATAAGGCGTGACAGGGAAGTTTTGCATTTACTGATAAGCAGTTTCACAAGTTGAACCTTTCTACAGAAAAGGCTGCTAGTCCCAGAGAGGTTTTACATTCAGAACCACCTTTCACTGCCCACTGCATGCTCGACAAGCTGCTGAACCAGCAGCTCTGAGACGTACCAGAAGATCACGGACTACCCAAGCAGCCTAATCATAAGGAATTTAAAAATCAGGCTTCCTATTCAAGTTATTAGTAATATATCATACACTGTCGCTTTATTAATGTAAGTGGCACTTGAATTGTCTTCTTAACTTGATACCTGCTTGTCAGGACTGTCGCTACAGCGACCAAATGACTGCAAATACTCAACAGAACAAACAAAGAAAAAAATATAATTTTGGCTTTAAAGTATTTTGTCCGGTGTATCAATACGACAAATAAAACAAGACACAACCTATAAATCCACACAGTAAAAAACATGAAGCATATACACTGTGATTTACTATTTTAGTATAGAATAGAATAGAAACTGCCTTTATTGTCCCACAAAGGGCACAATAAAATTTTATTAAAATAATTTATGGTACTCATTTTAAAGGCAAAAACACTACAGTCTGAATGCATTTCATTGTCTGACATGTTATACGCAGGACAATTGAAAAATGTATTAACTTTATTTACCACTGCTTGCATAAGCGCTACTGGAAGCCCTCTGCGTAATGCTCTGAAGAGAGAAATTAGACAGCTGCATATTTTTTCTTTTAAAATACAGCCATTGTTTGACTCTAACTGCTTCAGTCATCTCTAATAATAAAACAGCGATTTATGCCTGAAACAATTTGACGAGTTGTTTTATTTTTCCAACAGCATCAACACAGCAAATGGACTTCACAATAAGCAGTATATACATTATATTGCATTCTGCTATGTTTAATTATTTACAGTATTATCTTTGCTCTTAAAAACACAATAGTGTGAATGTTCACTACATTCAGTGTTCTGGCTGTAGACAACAATTTGCTTTAGAAAATATACAATAAAGGGTGATTCTAAAAAATTGTCAAATTTGTTAGCTGCTGCTTGCCCAAACACTGGTGGCTGCACTCTTCAAAATGCTCCAGAAACAGAGATTAGGCCATTATATCATTTTTAAATTTCATTTACGAGTGTAGATTGACTCATTTGAAGTATTTCCGACAATGAAAACATCATGTTTGTTTAATTGGAATTACTGTCACCAGTTAAAAACATAATGTTTTGTGTTTTCCTTATTTATTTCACTTATTAAAATAACTTCACTGAGACTTAAAACCTCATCAAGACAAAGACAAAAATGTGCAGAAAATAAGATGTATGATGCAGTAAAACCACTTAATGTTTTCAAATTTTTTCCCCAAATTTTGATGAGTAGCGAATGCGCGCACAATAATCTTAAGTTCTTATGTTCATATTCTTTCTTGCCCATCTGAGTTTTTGCAAGCAAAGGGCTGCTTGCAGAAGTGCAGAGTGTGTTTTGGGCGAGGGACCCGCATACTGTGAGAGAGTCTGAAGAGTGTGTAACTTATTGGAATCCAGTGCAGTAGAAAACGGCGTGCTGGAGTTGTGCATGCAATGTAATGTGTGGGAAGCTCATGAGTCATAGCCAGACTGTAATAACTGAAGTGTGCTGCATCATGCTAGACAATGTCGATCGATCTGGAGGTTGTTTCTGAATCTGGAGGTTGTTTCTGATCGTTTGACAACAACAGTGACTTCAGATTAAACACTCCAACAAAAATTTTGATCTGTCTCCTCTTTTCCCCCCTTGTGTTTGAAACCAAACATGTTCAAGAATTATAACATGTCCAACAGAAACAAGCCCAATTAAAGCAGTAAAATAGTTTTATGAAAATAAACACTGTCTTTTCTTGTTATGTAACTGTGTGTGATCAGCTTGGAGTCTAATCTGAAAATCTGTTGAGCAAAGTGCTTTTTTAATTATTTACATATCTGAGTCAGAGTTCCAAAAACAGAGGTGACCAAACCAGAACGGAGTTCATGTGTGGGAAACATAAATACCAATTACATAAATGAGTTAGGTATATGAAGAAAGAGAGAAACGACGCAAATAAAGCCTTTTTTCTAAAAGTGCAAATCCAGATTGGTGCTGGCCTAATTTGGCTCTTGTTTATCTACCAGAGGGCATCTGACTGTACAGCAACATGCTGGGCTGCAGTTTATTTTACGATGCACACATGTGATTCAGTATTGGCTCAGTAATTATGCGGCTAAATGGTAAAAGCAGGCAATAATTACCTTGGAATTACCTTGTTTGTTTCTTTTGGTTTTAAAAGGCAACAAACAAGGTTAGGCTCCAGCTTACCACATGGTGCAATTGATCCCATTCTGCATATTTTTTAACAAATTAAAAAAATATGCACCATGAGTGTCGGAATACAGACTATAAAGTGCTAAGGACGGAAGTGAACGTATTTATGATCATGACACAGGATGAAACCAGCCGGACAATGTCTACTATTACAAATAAATCCAGAGCAAAAAATTGTTTTGGGAATTTAAGAGGTAAGAAACACATCAAATCAAAATCTGCTACTTCTTAAAGTGTCTCTTTTATTTAAAATCAAATAATATGTTGCTTTTATTTAACAATAAAATAATAAACTTTTATAAATGTTTAAATTAATTCTGAATTCTGTTACGTAATATCAAAAGACTTCAAGTTAGATCAACGATTTAAATGCATTTCTTTGATAATGACATTAAGAGTTTTTGCATCAAATCATTACTGATGTTTTCACAACATATGTACTTCAATGGAAGAAGAAACCTATGTGGTTATCATTTTGTGTTACTGTTCTAGAAAACACATGTGACACACATTGCAACACGTAGATGATTAGCTGTAAGCATAGATACAAATTTATTGCATTGTATTGTAGATTTTTATTTACTTGTATTCATTGTAATAGAATAGTATTTTGAATTTTAACCTGTTTTCTATTTTAGTCAGAAAATGATTTTACTGGTGATGATTTAACATGTTTCAGCAGAGACACAATGCTATTTTGAACTCAATAAATAACCACATGGGGGTCACCGACACCCACATGCTACACAGAATGACAGTGCAGGAAGATGAGCGTAAAATCATTTTTACAGTACCTATGAGAGCAGTTCAGAGATGAGCTATGTCCACATTCATTCCTGTTGACAGCGATCATTTCCCTTTTTAGCGCACAGCAGAAATCAAACATGTCATTTAAGAAATTCTGGCGGTGGCAGCAGCTCCCCTACTCATACCTGCTCTGTGACTTTTCATATGAGTCAGGGAAGGACCGCAACTGAGAGCAAACACCTCCCACCTGATCTTCATCTCAGCAGCGTCAAGTCAGTGACACAGAGAGACGCTCGAGGTGATGGCGCCTTTTGATTTTGGCACTTTGGGCAGCTCTGCTTTGGTCTTTACCTGCTGTAACAGGAATAGTGAAAGAGCAGATGATTCAGAAGTGCCAGTCAGACCTATGCACAATGGTGGGGCACCTAATACTCTGAAGACTCCCTGGGGAAAATGAAAATTGTGCTTGAAATCAGGTGAGGGGAAATTTACAAATCGGAAAAAAAGCATGATGGGCTTTCTGAACACTATTTTCCAGTTTTCTTCAGCACTCTTTGCATTAAATATGATCATTATGCCCACTTGACAAAAACTGAATAATTGTCAAATTATACAAAAGTGCACAAATACACTAAAGAGAAAGTTTAAGTACAGCAGGCTTAAAGCTGTGTGGCAGTGAGGCACACACATACAAGCGCACCCCCACAGACAAACACACAGACATTTTGCAGACAGCTTCTGGTGAGAGTCTGAGACTGAAAGTGTAACACTGTGATGGAGACTATCAAGGTTATTTCAGAGAGGAGGAAGACGTTGAAATGTGATGTGCAGTGCGATTTTGTGATTCTGCATTCTTGCTATGCTTCTAGTTTGCAGCCTTGTGTATGTTGGGGGGAAAAAAGTGGTTGAAGAAACTCACAGGGCGAGACAAAGTAAAATTTGTTGCAAGAAAATTGGATAAGAGCGCAGCAGAAGAATGAAGGAAAACAGACAAAAAGAAACAGTAACAAACTGTCGTCCGGCTGATGTCAAACTGTGAAAAGCGTGGCGCAGAGGGAAATTCCCTCAACACAAATACACACCGAGATGTGAAGAAAAACAAACAAACATGATGTGTTGGCAAAATGAGAAGCACGCCTGTATTGTCGACGCACAATGCCATCAAGCACAACAAGAATAACTTTATGTGTGTGTGCACAAGAAGCTTTAGGAGAATCTGCTCCCACAGCAGAAGAAGAAGAAAAAGAAGCCGAAGAAGAAGTAGTAGAAGTCACAGCCCTTTAGATGTCCCTCTCATTAGGAGGCACCACCCTGTCATAGCATTTCGACAAACACCACAGAGACGCAGTGACATCTGCACTTTCAGCTAAAGAAATAAACTCATACTGATTAAAGCTTTGCGATGACATCAGAGCAAATAAATCTGCACATTAAGCAGTCATCTTTAAACAGTGAAAGCAAAGTGGTAGTACTGAAACCATTTCATCTTTGTTCAGTTCGTATTTAAGAGTTCTATTCAATTAGGGCCTTTATGACACAGTTAAAACCCATTTCCTCATTTTATTAGCTTCAAAGCCACCAACCCACTCACCGATACACACAAAATTGATTTGTCAACAAGTAATGCTTTTAGTGGGGGCTTTTGCGGATGTTAGTTTCAGTTTTCACATCTGATTCTTTTTATGAAGACGCTCACCAATTAACAAACGCCGCCCCAGGAGAAGACGGCTGCGCTCGAAGGACAGACACATTTGAAAAAATCAATTGGTATCTGCTCATCTGGTGCTTTCTATCTCCATGTCACATCACTGCACATAACAGTGAACCACACATATGCTTCGTGGAAAGTTGCCCTGATGTGACTTCAAAAGGCTGACAGATTAAAAACTGACAGCAAAACAAGCTGAAAGACCATACAGTAAAAACCACCACAGATACAGTTAGAATGGAGTTCCAACTTACTGTACAGCCTTCTTCTACTGGGAGAGGCAAGTCTTCCTCATGATGACGTTGAGACGACAACAGCTGCTTTTCCTACCCGTCTGCAAGTATCTTCATCTTTAACTAATGTCTGTAAAAAATCTTTCCTTTAGAAAATGTCAAGAGCCTAATCGCCTCCTACTCGCGTTACTCAAGCATACTGAGCATCTTTTCCAGGTTATAAATAATGCACAGAATTAGCAAATGGCTTAAGTGCTCTTGAGTTCAGACTTCAATACACTTAAAATATTCCTATATTTCCACATAGATCCAATAATTGATTGATTGTTTTTGATATAAACAGGAGGCAGGAAGAAAGATAATACTGAAAATGGACAAAGACAGGAAATGTCTGAGAGCTTCATGGTCTAGACCTGCAATCGTACCAAGAAGGTGCACCGGTGAAGAGCACTGAAACTCACTGGGAGACACAACACAATATATTTCTCACCCATTCTATCTTTTTTTCTGGGTTGTGGTGACTCAACTGTAGACATGCTTTTTTTTTTTTTTTTTTGCTTTTTATAAGGTTAACACATAAACCCAACAATGATCTCAAAGTAGTTTCATACGAAGCGTATCAGGTAAGCATTCAATGCTTCACTGAATTGACTTTTTCCACCCTTACAGTGTCTGAACTTTAGATGTTAAATATTGAAAAAAAAAAGAAAAAGAATTTGACAAGTGCTGCTTCACAACGATGCGTCTTGTAATGTGGTTTTCTTCTTAAGAGACAAAACTGCTAAAAACCTACTGAGGCAGGACAAATACTGACTTCTCTCTTGCTAACACAGTGACAACTGGCCATTTGACACACATAACTACCAACTTGCCTTCAGGAATGAGACAATTACAGATTTTCTCTTTGCAAAAAGGAGACAAGGTGTGCGAGGAGAGGTGTACAAAAAGCCTGTGGTTTTCTCTCTTCTTCCTCTAGAGGTTTCCTGTGTGCTGCTGCCTGCATGTTTGCCAGCGTGTGTTTACCTGTCCTGTCGACCACCACAGTGACATTTAAAACAAACACGGTACCTTGATTGACACGGATCCTAAACTTCAAAGCACATCCATGTTGGTTACTGGAAATATGACACTTCTGAACTTCAGAGACAGCTTGTGACTTATGTGGCTAAAAGAAACACAGGCTTCTGCTGTTTCTGTCCACGGCATACAAGAGCATGCACACCCCATGAATTAATTTCACAACTTTTTACAGTATAGTCACAAGCTTCCAAGACATTTAATGGATTTTAAGTAAAATATGATGTACAATATTGTTTTAAAGTTCAAGTACAATGACCCATGGTTTTCCAAAGTATGGTGTGTATTCAGACCCCTTTTCCCTGATGCCCCTTAATAAAAATTAGTGCAACAAATGGCTCAAAGGTGGACTCGGTAAACAAAAAAGCAGCACGAAACACTAGCAAATACATCATACTATTTAAAAAGTCCCAAGCCATGAATATTTCAAACATCAACGTTCAATCCATAAGGAAAACCTAAACTGATAGACCAGCTACTCTGAGCATTAATCAAAGAAGCAGCAAAAAGGCCAATATCGACTCTAGAGGAGTTGTAGAGATCAGCTTAGGTGAGAAAGACTGCCTCCATGAATCTTGAATTTATAGAAGAAAGAAGGTTTACAACAAGCAATGTCAAGGTCACAGCAAACTTGTGTAAGACTGTGCTACGATTAGACAAAAGTAGTTTTTTTTCCCGCCTACTTGAAAATAAAATATGATGAAACACGGTGGTGGAAGCCTTATGTTTTAGGAATACTATTCTTCAGCAGGGACAGGAATACTGGTCAGAATTATTGGGGAGATAAATGTTAAGTAACTTTGAAAATATTAAATAAAGACTGAGGCAGATGTTCACCTTACAGCAGGACAGCAACTCACAGAGCCTGAGCTAAGATAGTGTGGTTCATCTCAAACAATATCCATATATTTATCAGAATGGCCCAATTAAAGTCCAGACCAAAATTCAATTGGGAGTGCGTGGCAAGATTTGAAAATGGAGGTTCACAGATGGTTTCCATACAATCAGATGGAGCATGAGCTGTTTGCAAAGAAAAATTAGCAAACATTTTCTTGTCTCGTTGTGCAAAGCTGGTGGAGAAATACCCCAGATAGTTGCTCTTTTCTGCTCTTTAAGTGTGAAAAGCATTGAAAACCAGATATCATATTTTTAATTATGCACATCTTTGTGATCATCTCTAAACTAAAATTACATTAAAATGTAAAATGTGTTTTTTATTTAAATGTGACAAAATGTGAAAACATGACACCAATACTTTAGCAAAACTGTAATCCAAATTTTAAACAGACATCATTTTTGTCTTGATTATTATTTTTAAAATAAATTTAAATGAATGGCAGTATCAAGTTTGGTCAGGAAATGAAATAATTCAAAACTCACCAGAATAACAATGATACCCTGCCTCTGACTGTATCCATTCTCACTAACCTTTTTAAGCACTTCACTTTTATACAAATCAAAGTTAGAATATGACACACTGGCTGCATCACTTTGGACTTCCCTATCAGGCCAAGCAGAACTGCTTCATCTGAGTCAGTTACCGTGTGTGTGACTCACATTCTGTGAAAAAAGCAGCCAAGCAACTGAGCTCATGCTCTTCCTATAGGTATGAACAGTGTAAGTGCCATCACACCCTTTGTGCATCTGCTGCTGTGGAAGTGAGACGAGTGTTTGTGAGAAAGGTTAGCTCGGTTAGAGGAACACGTTATTTGGAGCTGGCCCTCCGCCTCCTCCCTGCGGCCCCGGCGCTGGTTTCCGTGTGCCGAGGGATCGGTGCCGGAATGCAGTAACGGTCACAGAGGGACCCACGCTCTCACCACATTGTGAATCAAAAACCCAAACTCTGCTTCATTAGGCTCCTGTCATTGCAAAGACTCTCACACCACTCTATAAATACCCCCGTCTCCCCCCTCCAAATTTGTTTTCCCTCTTTTTTTTTTCTTTTACTTACACATGAAAATGCTCAGGGACCGTTCCAGGCCTCTGATGTGGCTCTTTATTTTGTACGTTGGTGCAACAAACCACACAATAGAGGCTCCTTTTGAATATTAAAACATTCTCTTACAGGGTACAAAGGTTCTGGAGTTTTTTTTAAGAGAATTACAAGCTAAGTAAAACTTCTCTTTGAGCTTAACAGCTAAGAAATGTGGGATTCTTTTTTTTTTTCTGGTTCAGTTGAAGCTTTAGGTTTGTCAGTAAAGATCTGATTTGAGGCTGGGACAAATATTTCTGGTATCCCACTGGCTTTGTCTATTTTAAATTTGGCCAACAAGAGGTGTTTTAAGGGATGAAGGGCTTATAAAACAACAATGTTTACTGCATCAAAGGCCAAATATTCTGCAACTACATTGGAAATATCAGCGGAACCAGTATGAACAAGCAGAGGGTCAGAAAATGCAAACAGACATTAAATTGTAGTTATAAATGTCATAGCTTCAGCAAAAAGACAGAATGACTACACAATAATTTGATCAAACTATCTGCTATATATTTACTCATTTTTGCTCTATTTGACAGCCCACCAGCGATACACTCCAGTTAATATACAGAAGTGGCGCCATCCACTGGTTCACATAGACATCACAACCTTGCCATAAGAGATGACACACCACAAGTTTCTGAGAAGCAACAAGTGACCTCTAGAAGTTTAAAACATAGAAAATATGTGTCACTGTGCTTTTTTTTCTTTCTCAGATACCATCACGCCCAGATTTCTGCTTTTTTCTGACTGGCATCCAGTTCCCTTCCTGTCTCTTTCTCTGCCCTTGAACAGACCGATAAATTCATGCAGAAGGAAGAAAAAAAAAAAAACAGGAAGAATGCACACTATCGGACTGGTCTTTTTGTGGTTACAAAGATCTCCTTCAAATGATAAATAAAACTGCACATTATTTACCCACATCCGTATATTAGTTGAAGCTTCAAGTACATCTGGGAGCGCATGTGATGCGCAAATTGATGGCTTTTCTTATAATGACCAAGAAAGATGCAAAGACAACAGAGCTGCAAAAATGTGCACATGCATGCCGTTACTGACCTCGCCCATGTTGGACGTAGAAGTGATGGAGAGAAGAAAGAGAGACAGAAAGAACAAGTGTAAAACCTCAATCAGTGAAATAATGTAGGTTAAAAGAAAAGAAAAATCTTTTAAAAACCAAAGTTGGGGAGTTTAAGAGGATCTTTGATGTGTATCAGAGGAGGAAAGCAGCCCAGCGACTGGGGACGACAGTAATTTTAAGTCAAAGCAGAAGGCTGGCTGAAATGCTGCCTTACTGGCTGGCTGGCTGACTGCCTGGCTGACTGACTGTGGTCTTTGATGGTGGTGCCTGTTTGAAGTGGTTTTCGGGGGATGGGAGCAGCGTGTGGTGTCAGTGGGACAGGGGAGGTGCTCGTGGAGTAAAGCGGGGAGGGGGGTGGAGGTGGTGCATGATGGCGACTGTACAAGGCCGGGGGAGTCCAGGCTGGGAGGAGCAGCGGACGGATAGATGGAAAGAGAGGAGAAGAATAGGAGAGGTGAAGGATAAAAATAGACTATCAAGAGCAGAGATAAAGAAGAGGAAGACACAACACAGTCAGAAAAGGAAAACAGTCTAAAACTGGACTCAAACAAAGGAAATGAGGCGATGGCCAGAAAATCTGTGAGAGGAGCCAGAGGAAAACCTGACAGTCAGAGAAGTCAAGAACGTAAACCTGCCAGATCTCTCTGAGGCTTGAACACGTTCACACCTATTATTTGTAACTTATAGATGACGTTACCTCTCTCTGAAATGCTGCCAGGCTGCCTCACAACCTACTTCAACCTCCACCCTTGCTGTAATGTTGGACACATTCACTGTATGAACATAACAGAACCCTCCACACAGATTATGAGGATCAGCGCACATCTTGTTTGAATTTCATCTTCTCTTGTCTCTCCTATTTGGAGAGCGACTTAAAGAAATGGATCTCTGTGTCATGCCATGTTTGTATCTCACAAAAAACAGAAAATCATGGATTACAAATTAAAAGGCCCTTGAAAGTTTGATCAACTTTTAAAAAGTAGCTACGGGTTTGTCCTGCAAATGAATAAATGTCCTTAAATGAAAGAATGGTTTCAGTTAAATTTTTCCAGTTTTTCCTGCGGTTCTCTTTTTTGCCATCATCCTCATTGTTCATGGTTGTAACATCAACATGGGTCTGTATTTAGGCTTGGTTTTTTATAGTTTTAGTTGTTTTCAAACTCTTCATTATTGCTCTAATTGTAAAAAAATGTGACAGCGTAGGCAAATTCTTTTACTACATCTATTTTCTTGGCTAAAGAAGCTCAGAAGAGGTTGTTAGACAGGCCAACAATTATAACACCAGCCAGTTTGTTATTTATTCCTTAACATTGGGATTTTGTCTCCCCCTATACCAATGTTATTAGGTTAAAGTCCTGATTTTTCTAATATTAAGCAATAGTGAGATTGGAAATAGTTTTATCTCCCTTACCGTCCATTTTTGTTTTGTTTTGGTTTTTTTATTTTTTTTCCATTTTATTGTTGTAACATTTTGGGTGGCAAAATACAAATGCTTACTCATCCAACCTGTATTATGCAGTTAAAACTTTCATTATTGTTTTGGATGACTTTATGGGCCAGCATAAAGTATGCAAATTTTTTTATAAAGCACCTTACACATATCAAAAAACACAAATTTCTTTATGTTAAAAACAAGCATAAAATATTAGCATCCATATTACAAGATACTAACTAATTTATCCTTCTTTTATCGTCATTCCCATTTTGAAGAATGACTCTGTCACCTCCTATTTATATATTTAAAAAACATTAAGTTAATTATTAATTTGAATTAGAATAAATTTTAAAAAATTAAAAGGATTGCTAGGTTCACCATCAGTTGTGCCATGATATAATTTTAAACAATTATTTCTTAAGATGAGATTTTTTTTTGCTTATTTATTAAATGTGAAATGTAAAAATGTACTATCTAATGGAGTTTTCTAGCTGTGAGTTTTGGAGATTTTTTTTCTTTTTTTCTTCATCAGACGTAATAGTAAAATAAACTTCTCATTTAGCTGTGCTTGTTACAAATCAAGTTTTTAATTTTAGCTTTATTTATATAGTAACATCTCTTGAGACTCATCTCATTTACAAGAGAAACCTGTTACATACATCACAACAAATTTAAAAGACTTAATTATTAATTGGACAGTAGATGTGAAGAAGTGTAGGCTATTTTCTTTTCACCATTTCCTGGCTTACGAGGATCAACACACATCTGTCATTCTTAAATATGTTGATATTTGGCTCACATCATATTTAAACCTCTGGAAATTACAAAGCCTCCTAGAGGCTGTGATTAACTTCAACATTTTTCTTCAGTATTATTCAGCATGAGGTTATTCTTTTGTGATAAACAGTAGTTATTTTAAGGCTCAAGACATGAAAAAATGCAACAAAAAGTTGTAAAGGAAAACAAAACAAGCTAAATTTGTACAACTTTTCTTCTTTTTTTCATTTATTAGTGGTTGGCTTTTCAAGTTAAAACCCTCCCCTGTTCTGTAATTTTGCAATACATAAACCTGTCATGTACCATGAGAAATTCTTGACAGCAGATGCGATAAGTCTATCTCTAAGATTGCTGCAAAGTGATAAATGACGGAGTGGACCAGCAAATGCGGCCTTGCTTCCTTTTTAGCAAAAAATGTTTCCGATGTTTGGATCCTGTTCTTTATCACACCTGAGTCACTGATTGGTTTTGTTGATCTCTTGATGCTCTATAAGAAGTCAGAGATGAGTGACCAGGAGGTTTTTTATAAAGAAAAGATTTTTATCTAAATGCTTAAAAAGAACAGGCAAAAAAGTCATATTTTCTCATAGTTTTGATTTCAATTTAAAGTATCTTTACCGTATATCATATTACCTCAGATTCAGTTCACTGAAGTCAGACAGTCACAAAACTTAAGGTTGCTATTTAAAGAAGTGCAGGGTGAGAAAAAAGAGTTTACCTGATAAAAATTAAAATGTTACAGGTGGACCAGAAGAAACGAAAGATGTTCTCTCTAAGAAGGAATGTGTTTACTCCCTAAGGAGCAGCAAAGTATATACATTATCTGTGTGTGTGCGTGTGTGTGTGTGGGTAGTATGTGGGAGAGACGGTGTAATCTGGAGGTCAGATAAAGGTGGTACCAGGTGATCACAGGTACAGGGAAGAGAAGGGAGGAGGGAGCTGCTGCCTAACCTGCAACGCCCTCCACATTTATTGGCACCCCTGCTGAAACTGTGGAAATAGATTTAAAATAAATGAATTTTTCACTGGAGTAGCATTTTCTCACACTGAAACGTTTTCTCCATATGGGAATTACTGGCACTAAAAGCAATTCAATAAATTAAGAAGTAACTAATTATTTTTAGATTAATTTTAATACAAGATTTTTGAGGAAGTTCTAATTAGTAAACAGTGGCTTCCTGTATTTCCCAGGATTTAAATGTGATTTTAAAAAGTGCCTTATTTAACATAGTCACTCTTTAAATTAGCAATGACAGGAGAAAATTATATCAAGTGAGGCAGCTGTGTGTTGATCTTCATCAGTCAGAGAGTGTCCCCTAATCCTGATCCATATCTACAAGAGCAATAAATAAAAGTTTTAAAATAGCAGAAACTATGAAACACAAGTCAAGATAAGAACTCACAAAAATGTCTCCAAAGCTGGAAATCAGCAACAAAAAGTGGCATCTTGGGGCCAATAAGTCAAAAAACAAACCTATCTATCTATATATATAGCCTTTATTGTCCTACTATCACAAACATAAACCTTTGGAGTTTTCTAAATACAACTGAGAGTTTAACTGTGTGCTTTAATAAACTCTCTGGGCTAGTTTTATATGAGGAAAAGTGTGAATATGTGGAAATGAAGTTAATGCCCATTTTTAAGTACATGGTGGTCCGTTGTGTGCAGAGTTCCTTTTCAATAGAAGTCTGAAGAGCCAGGAGTGTTTAAATAAAAATCTGGTGGAGATCATTTGGTCTTTCAAGAGATTCATAATCCAAGGAATGTGGGCAAGTCAACTCAAATATTGCTCATCGTTTTTTGTCATGTTTAATCCTCTGACCTAAACCTTTCAACTATTCCAAATGAAAATTAAGTGCTATCTTATTGGAAAATATGGTTGTGCAGAGCAATATAATAATTGTGTTTATTTAGTGAAAACATATATTTATCCAAATATATTTAGAACAGTTTTTTTTTCCACTCTGGATATGTTTTCTTAAATTTAAAGATTGGATTTTTCTGTTTGGAAATACTTTCCTATAATAAAATTTATTTGAAGTAAATTTTCACAAAGTTCACGGGGGTGCCAATCCTTATGGAACGCTGCTACTTACATCCATCCATCCATTTTCAAACATCCTTGTCCCTAACGGGGTCAGGAGAGGTGCTAGTGCCTAGTATCTTCAGCTAACTTTCCGGGCGAGAGGCGGGGTACATGCTGGACAGGTTGCCAGACTGTCGCAGGGCAACACAGAGACAGACAGGACAAACAACCATGCACACACACACTCACACCTAGGGAGAATTTAGAGAAACCAATTAACCTAACAGTCATGCTTTAGGACTGTGGGAGGAAGCCGGAGTACCCGGAGAGAACCCAATCATGCACAGAGAGAACATGCAAACTCCATGCAGAAAAACCCCGGGCCGGGAATCGAACCCAGGACCTTCTTGCTACCAATTGTGCACCTGTGCAGCTCCTGCTACTTACAGTTTTACTATTTATCTTCTGGGATGATAAAAGCAGAATAAATAAATAAAAAATCATGAGTTAAAATGGACAGATATTAATTAAACTGACCGACTTTACAGCATGTTTCACACTGAAAAATATAACATTTAGGATCAGATATTGTTATCAACAAACATGTCGCAATAATATTGATTGCAATAATAAAAATAACAAATTCAATAAATGTAAAACATATTCCTGAAACAACAGTGTCAATGAGCTTGTGTAGAGGCATGTTTGTGGATTTTTTAAAATCATTTTGAAGCATCCTTAGCAAGAGTGCAGTGTGTCTTTAAAACATTTGAGGAAATTGAACACACTGATTACAAAAGAAGAAGTTGCAAACTTAAAAATATATCTAGAGAAGACACAAAGTGTCTAATAGCTATGACTTAAGAAACAGGATAAAATCCAGAAAGGACCTGAGTCAAAACCTGAGAAATGCATCATCTTTCAGTTGAAGCTCTGCTGTTTAAAAGTTTTCAGTCTTTTTCCTGGTAATCATTTTGGTACAAAATGAAAGTTTATAAACTCTTTTGCCATTTTCATAGATTCAGATAAAGAAAAAGGAACCGACTGTGTCAGGCTGCCAGAATCCGAGTAACTTGTTGATGTAATGCATTTTGAATAGCCTTGTTGCCGAAATGTGCCTTTCAAATAAAGTTAGTGATGGGAACGACGATGATGATAAACCAGTGATACAGAATGATCCAGAAAGAAATTCTCAAGTTCTGATAATCTAAAAATACCATGGTTTCACAGTACCACAATTTAAAACAAAACGTCGTGCGGAACATTTATTTACAGCTATTTTAATTTTAACATATACTGTAGATCTAAGTAACACTGCGACAGACTGGCGACCTGTCGAGGGTGTACCCTGCCTCTCGTCCGGAACATTAGCTGGAGATAGGCAGCAGCACCCCTCCAGACCCCACTAGGGACAAGGGTGTTAAAAAATGGATGGATGGATGGATGGCTCTAAGTAACACATTAATATAAACCCCCACTCTTTACAGAGCAACACAAATACAAAAAGCTGATGGTTAGTTAGTTTGAGTCTCTACTCAGGCTGCCAGCACGCGGTCAGTGATGGGTGGCAATGCATAAGCTTTTACACCATGACTCTTTCTGTTCAGAAATATTTCTCAAAGCTCAAATGTATCTTGTATCTGTAAGCAAGGGATCAGTATTTTTCTGTAGCCAGCTGACTCACAGAGTGCAGTCTGTGGGTCACTCCTTGCTACATCACTTTATGCTCCACACAGCCAGAGAAAACTCCAGTGACTTTGTCACTTTAGGTTCATATCTCAACCAGATTAAAAGGTTTTAATACTTCACTGAGATGTAGATCATTCTTAGCTGTCTTATCGCACAAACAAGTCAACATAAATTGATTAATTTTTCCACAAAAAAATGGTTACTTCTCTATGTTCATCTATACAAACCACATGGACGTCTCTAGCCAGCACATGATCCCATTCATGCAACTTCTAGCTTGGCTGATCAGCTTCGTATCACTCAAGGATATGCTTCTACCACAATAGTCTCTTTGGGGCGATAATGCACTGGTTTGTAGCCTGTCTACTTGTCAGAGGAGAAGAAGAAGAAACTTTTCCACACTGATGTGCAAAGAGACTCTAGAGGACTCTAGTGGGTGGGTGCAGATGAAGTAATTTATGTCAAACGGGCTTTGCAGATGACAAGGAGGTATGAAATAGGCTTTAGAAGCAAAGTTTGATGGATGGCTTAAGTCCTTTCCACAGTACAGAATAATATTATTTAACTGACACCATTCAGCCACATTGTTAAAATAAAAAAAAAAACTTAACAACTAATTATGCCATGCCAGTCCTGGGAAACTGTGTACTCGTTTTAATTTAGATGTTTTTTGACATTTGCCACACACCATAACACTATTGCTCTCCCATCAAGCTCTCATATGTCGAAAGCTTGATAACAATTGAAACTGTTCCCAGCTGAGTCATGTGCTCAACCACAAAACATTTTTATGGATGGTTAGGTTGGCCAAAGAAAACAACAAAACTATTTTATCTGATGATGCAAAAGTAAATGCTGTCTTGTCACCATTCAGAATGCAAAATTCATACTTTTGTCAGCCTGCAAATGCATTAGCAAACATGTTCTCTAATGCACTTTGTGTAAAATCAGACGTAAGATATGATGCATAAATGAAGATGATCGTTCAATACGGACAATTTTGAGAGACCAATTAGTCTTATTTTTTGACTGTAGAAGAAAGCCTGAGTACTCTGAAAGAATCCACACATGAACACGGAGAACATGCACACTCCATGCAAAAAGGCCTTGGCCAGGATTGGAACACGGAACCTTTTTGTTGTAAGGGAACAGTGATAATAGCTGCACCATGATCAATTTTTGTCAATCAAAATAAAGTTTGCACAGTTTGGAGGATTTCCATCACTTAGAAAGAAAATCAGATTCAGATGAAAAACTAAAATTCTCTCATTTTGTCTGACATTCTCATCTCCAGACCTCCAAAGTATGAATTTAATTAAGAATATATGTGATGTCTCTAAATATGCTTAATGATAGGAGCTACAGTAAATGATCCAGTGATGGAGAACATTCTGTATGCATTTTGCAAGTAAGTGTAATGTAAATCTACACATTTTTGTACTTCATGTATGTAAATACACTGAAAAGGTTTCTACAACTATTCTACATTTAAGTGCGCTTCCTCTTCAGTACAGTGATTATCTAAATATGGTTATATAGTCAGAGGGCCACAGTTTGTGCCAATAGTGGGAATTTATATGTGCAAGAAAATTCATGTAAACTCAGAGACAGAGACAATAATAGCAAGAGTGACAGTCAGAGGCTGCAAATCAGGTGAAATATACAGTGTTAAACTGCTGATGGCACGTGGACTTCCCCATGTCAAGTGTGATGTTTCCTTGCCTTTCAGAGGTGATCGAGGCAGAACCTAAAAGCTGCTACCGCTGCTAATACACACCACATATCAAACTTCCTCATTCAACCTGCAACCCTGCTAAAACTACTCCCTTCATGGGCAGAACGCGGCTCCTTCTCAGCCAGCTGAACGGGATCTACAGGCTGCCTGCCAGGCTGCTCTTTCCCTGTCTGCTTCCTTACCTCTCCTCTTCTCTCTCACTCACTCTCCCTTTCTCTGCCACCCATCTGGCCCTTGTAATACATGACAGCTGATGCTGGGTTTCCAAATTTAATTTGAGGTGTGATAAAACTGCACATATCTATAAACTGAATGCAGCAAGCTTTCTTGTGTGGACGGTTTTAAACTCAAACACGTGCAGCATATCAAACGCACAACCATGGTCTGTCGGCAATAAAGGAAGATCCACAAATAGATTTTACACCGAGCGGTACTGCCAAAGCAATGACGAAGACCTTAATAATACGGCTGCAAATGGAAAAAGTGAAAGATAAAGAAGGATTAGTCTGTATAATCAGACTCTGTGTGTCTCAAGCTACTTCTCTCAGGTAAAAAAAACGTTGATGGGAAAACAGAAGTTTCCTACTGACAGAAAGATTTTTTTTTTTAAATATAGAAGGTGTTAAATGTGTGACAAGAACTTCGCCAACAACCTTTAAACACGCATACATGCACGTGTCAAGAGCTCTGTGGCTTAAGCGTGTTATCTTGCAGTTACAAGGTGAGATCCTTAGATATAAGAGCAACATTCAAGTTTCTGTTCAGCTTCTATGACTACTATTGTTTTGACGGCTTTCATTACATGTCATTACAGTCTGATCTTAAAACCACAACTTCATTATGATTGCATGTAACAGATCAACGCAGTGCACTGGGAGAAAAATTTGATTATCTTAATTTTTAACAAGTAAAAACATCAAAAACTACACCGTATTTATGCTCATACCTCTTTACTGTAAGACACCTCAATAAAATAAGATATAAAAGTCTGTTGACATCAGAGCTATTAAAATGATCATTTCTAGGCTAAAGGCAAACCTTTATGTCTGATGGAAAACTAATTATGCTGCAGGGATGCATTTCTTTAGCAGAGACCAGAGTTGATGAGAGGATGAATGTTGCTAAATTCAGTGCAATACTGGAAGAAAACTTGTTAAAGGCTTCAAAAGTTTTGGCCCTGAAGCAGAGGTTTCCCATTCCAGCAGCACGACTACAGCGGGGTATTTTAGATCAAAGAACATAGATTCGTAAGGTTGTCTTGGTTGATATAATAATAATAATATTTATCACAATAAAAATGCAAACAATATCAACAGAAAATAGATATCCATAAAACGTTCAATTATTTCACTGAATCCAGAACCGCACTGCATTCTGGGGGATGTAGGCAGAGGAAAGGCTATAGCCTCTCGACGTCTCGTGGCAGATTATTTCAGATACGATGTTGTTTGCAAAGTCCTTTCCAAGTCTGACAATACGACAGATTTATTTTACCACCTCTCGTCCGTCGTAGTGCAGCAAAGTAAAAAAGCCACAGCTATCAACATTTGGTAGTGCAACAACATACAAGTGGCACCAGAGAATAATTTTAATTATTCCATGCTGATTTCATACTGAAATACTGTTACTTGTCGACAATGCTAGTTCTACCTCATTTGTATACTAGTTTATTGTTTACAACTTAATTAGCTCATTTTGTTTGATTAAGCATTTATTTAATATCTATGTTTGCACATTGGCCCATATGTTTATTTAGTTGACAGTTTTTCATAGCTGTGTTGACCTCTTTTTAAAGGTTAAAGGTTACTCTTAAAATAAAAGTACTTAGTTTCAGCCATTTTTCTCCTGGTACAAATAGGCTTACAAAAAAAACAAATCAATTGATATTGATACCGACTGATTTGAAATGTTTATCTCAATTATATATTTTTCAGCTATATCACCCAGCCTTAGGTTGTCTCATCTAAAGTCCTGACCTAAATCCAGTTGATATTTGCAGAAGCTATCCATCAAATCTGACTGAATTCAAGCTTTAAGCTTTATACGAATAATGGTGAATGTTTCAGTGTCTAGTCATGTAAAGCTGGTAGAGACAAACCTCAAATGGTTTGCAGCTGTGACTGCAGTGAAAAGAGATTCAAAGTAATAAATCAGGAGGGCAGAATACAAATGTATGCCACACTTTTCAGTATTATTCTATTTGTAGCGTTAAATTCACAATTCTTACTTGTTTTTCTGTCACCTCAGTTTTCAATTAATTACATTGAAGTTTGAGTTTGTTGTGTTACTACGTTTGACTGAATTGACGGAGGATAATCACATTTGCAAGGCATTGTATAATAACACTGTTTGAATAATCCTCTTAGAAATAATGATGTGATTCTTTGAACCAA
Source organism: Xiphophorus maculatus (assembly GCF_002775205.1). Taxonomy (NCBI): domain Eukaryota; kingdom Metazoa; phylum Chordata; class Actinopteri; order Cyprinodontiformes; family Poeciliidae; genus Xiphophorus; species Xiphophorus maculatus. The sequence goes on along the minus strand of NC_036462.1, from coordinate 12,789,559 downwards.
TATTCACCATGTGTGATCATGCCTAAAGCGGTTAAAAATCTTTTTGATGAACAGTTTTCCAGTTGTAGTAGATTGTCAGTGTGGCAGCCATGCATAGGAACATGTAGCTGGGAACAGAAATACTTTGGCTCCATCTCAAACATCAGAATAATTAAATAAACATGCGATGACTGAAAAAGAGCCTCAGTCAAAGGGACTCCCTATTACTGCTGTGGAGATGTGGCTTTAAACACATGCAGGCCAGTGACGACTGAAGCTGTGGGAATGTTGAGGAGAGAGTGAGGAAACTTTCTGAATATTCTGCATTCTGTCACCCGTCCTGGTTCCCCTGCCTCTACCCTTCATGTATCTCTGAACCCCTCCAATTCTTGTTTTCTTACTTTGCAGAACTGTGTTTTTATGTTCTCCAGCTCTGTCAGCCCCATCAGTTCCCATCTCTGTCATCTTCCTTTCTTCTTCTGTCCCACCCACCCGCTGCTTCTGACGCCTGAGCTGAGCCCCTTGAAGAATCCCGGTAATAAAACTGTGGTGCCTGGGCTCTTCATTGCTGCCTCGGTTTCCACACCTCTCATCTATGCGGGTCAGATTGATCCAAAAGGGTTCAGCACCTCCATTTTTTATGTTTGAATACTTTCCCCCAATTCTCTCCACTTTTCCCCCCAATTCTTTTTCTGTTGTTGCTCGAGTTCTTTGTGTACAGTGAGCTGTGCTCACAGTGGCAGCGCCGTGCCAGAAAAAACCCACACAAACACACATGTATGCGTGCATATGTACATGCACAGTCACAGACACACAGCTGGGCTCCAGCTGCATACAAAGGCTGGGGTTTGGAAATCAATGAAGGAGAAAGAAGAAAAAGGGGAAAGGAGTTTAAATAAATTGGCACTTGAAAAAAGAAGAAAAACGAGAAAGGGAGTGATGGAAACAGAGACAAAGAGTAATTTTTTTGCACAAAAAAAAAAAAGCCACATGCACCAAACAATAGAGTGAGGCTTGTAATGAAGTAACAAAACATAAGGAGCATAAAAGCAAGAACAGATAAGTTTGTAAGAGTGGAAATAAAATGCAGTCCTAGACTGAATTCAGAAGTTTAAGAAGTCTGATAGGCTTTGGGTGTCTGTGAGAGAAGATTCATATACATGATGTCAGGAAGAAATAAATAATACATAAAAAACAGAAGTTAAAAGATCACTGACTTTGCAAAAAAAGAGCAGATTCTAGAGTGATGTATTTATTGACAGAGGCTATGCATAAATCCCACATTTCCCTCTTATTTTTAGTTAAAATTCCTTGCCCAAACCGAGGCTAAATTCATGTCAAAGGTATTCATATGCCTGTCAAACTCAGTTAAGAGGAGCACACTAACTCTGGGGGAGCGGCTGAGATCCATACACCAGGCATTTTTAATGGGGTAACTATTAGTCATGAACTCCACTAATTTGATATTTATTGAAGAGTGGCAGGAAAAGTAATAACTGAGAGAAAGCCTTAGGAAGTCATGCTTAATGTTGGCCACAAGCCATGAAGAGTGCAGAGCAAACGTGTAGAAGATGGTGCTGTGGTCAGATGAGATCAATGCCAAACAATATACATGTAGGAAAAAATACCAAAGTTCACTTTGAATCCATCATTCCACATTGGAACATGGCAGTAGCATCATCATGCTGTGGGTATATTTCCCCTTTGCAGGCACAGCAAGGGAAAGAAGTCAGAGTTAAAAACAGGGCTATCCTGGAGAAGACCCTGCAAATTAGACCCAGATCTACAATAAAATGGTGTAGATCTAAGGCCAGCAGTCAAAATTGGCCCAGTCAAAGTCCAGACCTAAGTCTAACTGAGAATCTATGCAAGACTCAAAACTGAGGCTCATAAACATTATTAATTTGATCTGACTGAGTTTGATCTATAGTCCAATGTATGCCACACTCTTTCGATTTTTATTTGTGGTTGTTATATGACAAAAGTGGGGAAAGTTTGAGGGGGAATGATTGCTTTGGCAGGTCACTTTTAGCCATTACCAGAGAGGACTATAGGTACACTGTCCAAATAAAGCATTTTAGCGAATAAGGCACTTCAGCTATCAAATAACCACCAAGTCAGAAGTTTTGGACTATCAGTGCTAATCTTAATAATTCACATGCTTGCTGATAACTTACAATAAGATATCGCAAGCTATCTTCTTCAAATGTATATATTTTCTTTCCTGGTCGCTGCTCTGTTTCTAATCTGCCAGGAATGAAGCGCTGTAATTTCTTCACATTGCTTTATATCGTTAAACATTGACATTTTTATTGGGGGAGACGGAGACATAATCAATAGGCGCCTCGAAGAGAGAAGAAAAGTCAGCCTATATTTTCCTTCTTTCTTCTGGTTTGGAAAGGATCCCCAAATTGCTGTCTTATGAGTGGAGCCTGCCAAATTCGTTTGGTTTTATCAAGGACCTTTAACTCCCTGCCCGCATTCCAAATCCTGCACGCACTTTTCATACACACCGACACAAGGATGCATAACACGGCACATGCATCACACGCCCACTCGTATGGACTTTTCACAGGCACTGAAACATGTGTGACATACTGTATATCTCTTGCATAAGGTCGCACCTAATGCATGAAGATTCACTAACTGCATATATAAAACTTCATGCCAGTTAGTTCCTCTTACATTTTTAAATGCTTTATGCTCTCCCAGTCCACATTATTAATTATTAAATTGAGCTTAACTATTAAAATGAGCTGCAAGAGAGACACTATCTCTCCTTGGTGGCTGCTGCAGGATTAGAGAAACTGTCCAAGAAATAAATAGTCCTTGAAGGATGGCTATCTATTTAACTTTCACATCAGAGTGCCGCTGTTGATTTGTGAAACTGGAGCACAGCCGGTCGACAAACTGTCAAAGATGAGAGCATGCATGTGTGCGCACATGAACACACGAGCTGCCATCAGCGCTAAGCATGCCAGAGAGGATCTGGCCCCTGTGACACACAGCTCACCTTCACAGCTCTCTAAATTAAATGAGGAAACCATTCCAGACACCTATTAAACAAATAAACTGACTCCTTGTAGCAGATATCTGCGTGTCAGTTTAAAGACACCAGTAAGGTCTGGGATGGTTTCAAGAAACTTTCAGAAAAGCTTTGAGTGTGTTTAGATGTTGTGCTGTGGAAACCAGTCTCTTGAAAAAAAAAGAAAGAAATGAAAACCATGATATTAATTAGGGATACACCAATCTGTCAACCTGAGATCAGACTCGGCCAATTTTTTTGTTGATCAGCTTTATCTTTAGCTCTATCTTTGATCGGAAGCCTAGTACTAAAAAATGTTTCCTTGTGTAATTAAATGCACTAAAATGAAGAATTCTCACTTCTGTTGGTTTTAAAAGGCATCTGCCAGCAGCATACTCTTTGATTTAGGGTTTTAATGTTTTATAAAAAATCTGATAAAGGTTCATATGCTTTGACACATAGATAAAAATATTATTGAAATTCCTTCAACTTCTGATTCAGAACTATCAAAGAACCTGCAGAACATTTCTTTTTAAATGTGATGCAGGAGGGAAACAAATCACAACCGGTAGCTTAGACCTCTATAACAAATCTGTACTAGATTAAAAACAACAAAAACTGATCAGTGCACTTCCAGTTTTAAAACTACAGTGCATTACCTGTGAAAAAAGCTTCAGAACACTGCTGGCATTCATCATCCATGCAATTTGTTTAGAAAATCATCAAGAATAAATTGTTTGCTGTAAGTTTACCCTAGCTAAGCTGATATTTAGAAAGTCTCTGGGTCAAATGTAGGTCTAGAGAAACAATCCCTGGATAATTTTAGAGTTCAGGAGCTAATTCTAACTTATTTTCTCAGTCCACATTAGAAGGAAAGAAGAACAAATATTACTTTACACGTGCCTCTTTCTTGCAGGTGTTCTGTTTGAAATTTGGGAGCTTGAAACATGTCGAACAGAGCCACAGTGAAGTTTCTAAACTCAGTGAAGTTTCTAAACTCAGTGAAGTCTCTAAACTCAGTGCTATCTAGAAGTTCCTCTCAGAAGCTTCAATAGGAAGTGCATTCACACAAGCTGATAACTGACTTCAACTAAAAACCTTTCTGTTGACTCACTCCACCAAGTAATTTTAGATAAGATGAATTTAGTCATGTGAGGAACAGAGAAATATAGGTATGTAATGTTTATATATATATATATATATATATATATATATATATATATATATATATATATATATATATATATATATATATATCAAACATATAAATAATTTTTTTTCTCCATTGTTTCTCCATAAAATATAAAAGAAATTATTTTTCTTAGGACTACTAAGTAAAACGTCCAAAATTACGCCATACAGCAGCATGCATGCCGCTGCAATCATGTAAAAGCCTCGAAAATTTTTTATGCTTTAGTAAAGCACGTAACGAAAGGGCCACTGAGATTTCGGACAAAATTCTCTTTTTCGCAGTAAATAAGGTAGAATCTTCTATATGACATCAATTAAAAAAAGAATAATTCGGGGTATTTTTTTTAATTTATTTTCATGTTATGATTTTTTTCAAAATTGACTCCTACCGTTTTCTTGTACGACTACCTAAGCAGGTATCAGCAGGTAAAGCAACCCTCTACAATCTGACCAAATGTGACTTTAAAGTTAGTCTTAATCATTCCCCATCTACGAAATTAATAAAAAGTCTGAATTAGACCACACACGCACCGTGCAACAAACTGCTGCAGAAAAGAAGCTTTTTAAAAGTAATTTCTTTGTAAAAATCCAATTTGAGACAGCTGCTTTTACATGATGTCTTCATGATATCTGTCCGCTGCAACAACATCTCCCACCGCATCACTCACCAACTTCTTCAAACTTTCTAGCGCAGCGTGTTTCTTACCTCGATTTCTCCTCGGGTTGGCTTGTTTCCTTCGCTTCCCTCGGCTTTCGTCTGTCATGGCCAAGCTTTAGTGCTGTCGATGGGGGGGGAAAATAAGAAATAAAAAAAGTTGTCCTGCGTGGAGCGCAGCGGCTGTTGCGTCCTGTGCGCCTTGCCTGAGAATGAATGGCGCAGAGGCATCGCCTTCGGTCACAGCGGGAGCCTCAGACCTTGATGGGACTCCAGGCAGCGGCGACGAGACGCGGAGGTGATGTCAGCAGCAGAGGCAGGCCCTGAGGTCAGGCTTGGCATCGCAAAACGTGCACCTTCCTCAAAAGTAACAACGCGAGCAATGACTTGGAAAAGTACGCCGTCATTCATTTGCATATTACGACTACATTAAATAATGCGTTAGATTTCCAGCGTGTGCATCTCGACAGAACTGCTGCTGCACGTATTGATGAAATATAATTAGATCATGCGTATGCACGTCTTTTCACGGTTTATCTAAAAAGAAACTGATATATTCATAGGGAGAAAGTTTAATCTTATGATATAAACACAGAGTGCACGCTATGAGCTCCCCGTCTATCTCCAATCTGCTCATTAACAAGGTGCAAATGAGGCCGTTAACTCCAGCAGCTCTCCCTGCATCTTTTCCCACCGAAGAGGAGATTACACTAACAGCAGGTTAATGAGAACAGGTATGCCCCCCCCTCTCCCCCCGCCTCCCAGCGCGCCCCACACACCCCTTCCATGAACTCTTCAGTATTTTACAGCCTGCCTGTTATGCAAGTCGCACCTGCGCTCGAGTACCCCGGAGTGGACCCCGTCCTGCGGCCCCATTCACCCCTGGATCGCTGTAGGAAGTGGTGCATCGGCCGCGCTTTGTGTTGCAACCTGCGATGTAATCTGTTTTGCAACTGAAAAAACATCCGAACTAAAAGAAAAAAAAAAACTCTAACGCAGCATACAGGACCCCCACCTTGACTTATTTTGTGGCCCCTACCTTTCAGAAGCGGGCCGGGGGCAGCTTTTCAGGGTGCATAATGGAGCCAATGGGGAGTAAACAAACATGTATCTGTGACACTGTGACACTCATTAGGAAGGTTAAAGACAGCGAAATAAAAGACTAAACATCTAAAATGCTCTTTAGATACCTGAAGCCTATATTAGCCCAAAAAGATAACAATTAGAAAACTGACTGACTGGTTGACTACACATCATCAGCACAAGTCCAAACCTAACTCATGATTTATTACCAAATTCACGTTATACAGTTACTTTACATTTCTATGTATGTCATTACAGAGTATCTTGCATAAGCATTCATGCCCCTCTTGTGATGTTGTGTTGCTTTACAACCACAAGCCTCTGTGTTAGGATTTTATGCAACAAAGTGCAGTCATGCTTAATAGTGAAGTGCTCTCATTTTTTGCAAATCGACCTCTGAAGTGTGTACATTTGTGACTACAAGTCTTTTGAGTTCCCAGCTGTACACTCTGTGGACAGAGAGCATCTCTGGATATTAATGTTCTATTCTTGCCACAGATTCACAATCAGATACAGGTTTGGACTTTGACTGGGCCATTCTAACACATAAACAGTATTTGATCTAAAACACTTCACTGCAGCTCTGTTGAATGATAGATTTCTGTTTTGTTGGAAGGAAAATTTTTGCTCCAGTATTAAATCTTTTGCAGACAGGCTTTTTTTCAGTCTTCTCATAAACTTTGCCCCAGCTTCTCTGTCACTGCTGAAGAAAAGTATCCCCACAGCATGATGCAGCACCATGATTCACTGTAAAAATGACACATTCAGGTTACTGTGCAGTCTGTAATCAGAACTGTGACTATAACAACAACAACAACAATAATAATAATAATAATAATAATAATAATAATAATAATAATAATAATAATAATAATAATAATAATAATAATAATAATAATAATAATGGAGGAAGTGGGTTGTGGTCTAAAAGAGAAATTCAAATGATTGACTTCTTTTTTCCTCTACACATTGCTTTTTACATATGTGCCTCCTTCTTCCACATATTTTCCCTTACACAGCTTGCGACAAACTTGAAAAAACAAGAAAACATCATTTTCTGGAGTGTACAACTAATAGTTATCCTATCAACAGATTCTTCTGTGGGTCTCTGCAGCAGATTACAAATTACCATTGGCTTTTGACGGACTGACCAAGGTTCCCTTTGCCCCAACTCTACTCTAAACTTCAGTACAACTTTCTTCCTGGCCTGCTGTTCCTTGGTTTTCATGATGCTTTTTTTTCTCTGACGCTCTTGAAGAAACCTCTGACGTATTCACACACCTGCTGCATTTATACTGAGAATTAATTACACACAGGCAGGCCCACGGGCTTTTATCAATTGGAGCTTCTGAAATACATTGGTTTCATAGGTTTGTTTGTTTTTTTTACAGGGGCCTGGATACATATCACACTACACAAAATATTTGTTTTATAAAAAGTATGAAAGTCACATAGCATTTTCTTTCCATTTTACCATTATGTTGTATTTGAGTTGGTTTATTACATAAAAGTTCAATAAATTGCCTTGAAATTTGTGTTTGTAACATGACGAAATGACAAACAATTAATGGGGTATGAATTACCTTTGCAAGGCACTATAGCTCATTTTATTCATCCACCTAATGTGTTTGCTGGGGGTTGGTGTTTTTAATAGATTCTGGGGGAGAAAGCGTCCTAAAGGTGGGGAGGGAGCAGGAGGACAGAGGGGTCATCCCAGTCCTTTGTGGTGGGATGGACAGCAGAGAGGGAGGAGAAGAGGTGGGTAATAAACTTTGAGGGTTATACGGAGGTGCAGCAAAGGTCCTGGGAGCTCCTGTTAAAAGGCAGAAATTTTGGTAGTTTTAACACATTTGGATAAATTAATATGTTTTGCTTGATGGCTTTTTCAACTTAATCTCAAAGTTACTGATCTTATTTTTCTTGATGATCCTACTGCATATTGGTGCACTGAATAAAGAGCCGTGTTTATTAGTTATAGACATGTTTAATAGTTATGCGATGTTGTAGCAATGCAGCACAGCTGTGGCAGCATATTTTATGTTTCTAGTGTTTGTTTAACACAACACACTCTCTCTTATACATATTTACTTACACATATTTATAGGAGCACAGAGGAAGTAGACCTACTGAGGTTTTGTCCCAGTCTGTGGTCCATGAGTTCAAAGCCTCTTGCATGGTGAGAAGAGCCCTTACACAGCATATTAAGCAGGAGTTAATTATATGCCAACCTAAGTGACAAAGGGAAAGAAAAGCCTCCCCCTGAATGGCCAGACAAGAAAAGAGAAAAGTCATTATGTTGCCCACTCTTTTGCATTTGAAAAACTCTGTTCTTATTTTGGCATTTCCATTTGTAACTCTGAAAAAGTGGGAATCTCATGAAAAGCGTGCGACAACGGTGCCTTTGCATCAGTTAACTCTAACAAGCTTTATTATATATTTAGGGCTATAGACATGTTTACACTTGCATGAAAAATATGTACGAATATACTGAGACTCCTCGTTCAGTTTTTGAGCTGCCAATAGTTTAGATTAGACGTGTTAAAGTTGTGAACCACCACTGTTGACATTAAAATATAGAACAGGGGAGTCAAAAGCAGACAAAAAGTAAAGCAAAGTACAACTGAAAAAGTTACATATAAATTTAGGACAACCACTTAACCATGTCGACCATTATTTTCCTTCCTCACCACAAATCTCTGCGTTGCAAAAACATAAATAGATCATACCTACAGCGCCCTCCGGAACCACTGCCACTCCTGATAAAGACGTGTGAAAATCCTTAAAATAAGATCATTTCAATTTATTGCAGCAACACAATCTTACACTAAAAAAGCAGCATGTAGCTTCAGTTCTACGACAGTGAGGTTTGAAGTCAGTTTATCTCACTGTGTGTGGTGATAAGATAAACTTAACTTGGCTGGTTGTTTCAAACGTTTTAAATTGTGTTCTGGTTGTTGCCTTGCACCAAGAAGATCCTAACTTTGAATTTTTTCCTGGGGTCTTTCATCGCGGAGTTTGCGTGTTCTCCCCCATGCATGTGTGGGTTCTCTCCAGGTACTCCAGCTTCCTCCTACACTCCATAAACATGACTGTTAGTTTTATTTTTGTCTCTAAATTTCCTCAGGTTAGTGTGTGCATGCGTGATTGTTTGATTTGTGTGTATCTGTGTTGCAAGACAAGATAAGCCGTTGTAGACAATAGATAAATTCATTTAGCTGAGTAGCTACTTTTTTTCGTGAATATGAATGCATTTGACTTTTGTGAATGGCATGTTCATGTGTCATTCCCATTTTGAACAGTGGGTAACACATATGGGCATGTATGTTTTAATTTTATTCTGTGGAATCAAGAAAGTCATGGTTGAATATTTAAAGTTCCTTGACACAATAATCCACTTAAATATTATTTTCTACATTTAAAATTCCTCAGCTATATATACTCTACAAAAATATATTAAGCTCATAATTAGCTTAATTAGTTCATGTTAATGTTCTAAGCAAATCCACTGAATCTCAAGGATAGCGATTCCAAATGTTTTCATCCTGAGATTAAGCTTTTCCAATAAAAAAACCCCATTGCTTTAATTAAATACTTTATTTACCAGCGGTAACAATAAAAGGGAAGAGTGCTTAACTTTGTCTGAAAGCAAATCAACTTAGCTTTGGTGGGTAAAAAAGAACATTTCTGTCCGTTCAAAAGTTTTAACACATAAATGATCAGAGCTTCACCATTTTCTAAACATGTTTTAATCTAGCATCAAGACAAAACCACACAGGACAGACTCCACTCCCTTTTTTATTATTTGTTAAGCAAAGGTAAAGCCAAAATGTTTGTGTTTGCTTTGTGAAAAATCAGTGCAAACTATGCCAAGCTACAGAATTTAAAGAGGATGTTCTTTCTTTCTATTATGGCTGTTATGTGTGTCTCATCACAAGGTTGGCACTTTCCATTTTTGTAAATCATCTCATTTGTACACTTCAGGCCTATACAATAAAAAAAAAATCACTTCTTTCAGTTGGACACCAGCCTGTGGTAGCACTTAGCTTAGTTATTACTTGATCTGATATTTTCCCAATATGAATCCTACTGTCCTTTATTTTTAGCACTCTGCCAACTTCCCCCCTCCTTCAAACATGAGTTAATGAGATTCCTTTGTGGAAACTTTGCTATTGTTTCAAATCCGAATGTGGATATGCCAGATTGCAAATCAATAGTCCGTCAGGAAAACTTCCACTTTACCTCGGAGCAAATGAGTCAGCTTTTAGCACCACTGCCAGGCTGTAGTGGCTGCCGTGGGTCCACTATGCCATGCCGCAACACCACAATGCCAACACAGTCTGAGCACACTGGGGCCCCCTGAACCAAAAAACAAGCCAAGCTGGAGAAAGTCAAGGTAGAGACTATTTTATCTTTAACTTCTAAAAGTTGTCCTTTGAATATCGTTGCTCACAGTGAACAAAGTTAAATTTTACTTGTGGTTGGAGGTGAAGGCTGTAGTTTCTGTTACCATGGCAATAGCACAATAATTAGATGCATTTTACACACAATAGTTAAACATTATTTATGTTGGTTTGTCAATGGTTTCATTTGACGAGATTCCATTAGTTATAACATAGGATAACTTGAATAATTATGTCCTAATGCAGGTGTCATATTGTTGCATCCTGAAACAGATATGCAATGTAAAGTGTTTTCTTCCCACTGTTGGAGCAAAAGGTAATCCCAAATAAGTATGACCATTTGAACCAGTCTGATGTAAAAGGCACAAATAAATCTGACATCATCTCAAACCCAGAAAGATTTGCTTTTATAGATCCTTTATGATATTTGCATTTACACACTAATTAGGACAGTTTCCCCATCACCCTCTCATATAAAATCATTTAAAGGCACAGGCTGTGGCTGATAACATTTTATAAGGCAGGTTTGTGTAGATTTCTTTTCTACAGCATTCAGCAGCTCACTAGTGAGTGTCCCTACTGACCACAGAGTCGGTGCCGGCGCTGACGTAATCAAGAGCAGCCACTTTTAATGCTGATCCACTTAATCTTGGCAGCTTGCTGGAGCACGTGACTGCAGCCCCTCACAGGTTGCTATGTGCTGTAGTTCATATTCATAACAAGGGGTTTTCCAGTTTCTCCACTGGATAAAAATAAATTCTTCCATAAGTTCTTATCTGAATTACAAAAGGAAAAAAAAAACTGTGATGAAAAGATACAACATTAGTGCAATTTAACAACTCACATGGGTGAATGGGTATGTAAGCAAAGTATACATTATACCTTGTAGTACTAATGTTCTTATGGATGCTGTGAATGGAACTGAATGCAGTTTTTTTCGCAGGCTGTGCTGCCCTCTACAGGAGAAAAAGAGGTCCTACATTTGTTGTTCAGCAAGCGTAAGGGGTCAAAAGTGCCAAAATCAAATAAGAAAATTTAATTCGAAATAAAACATTGCGCATTAAAATTAAAACAAAAAATAAACAAATAAATATTACTATAAAATATTTTTGGGTGGCACAAAGGAAAAGAATGTCCTGAGTTCAAATGCAGGTCTGTGGTCTTTCAGTTTGCAAGTTCTTCTCCTGTATATGTGGGTTTAACTTCGGTTGCCTCCCACAATCAAAAACCATGACTACTATGTCAATCAAATACTCTAACTATTCTTAGGTATAAGAGTATGAATGCATGGTTGTGCTTCACTGTGATGAACTGGTGACCTGTTCAGTGTGCACCGTGCCACTTCCGTTATTTAAATGAATGATTTAAAATCAAGAAAATAGATAATAAATGTGGAAATAATGAAAATGTTACCATTACATATCAGTTCCTATATTATTCTATTACTATAGAATGTACTTATTCTATAGTAATAAGAATATTACCATAGAAGATGCTTATTAAAGCACAATTAAATATTCTAAACTGTTAATATGGGTCATTAAATGGACATCTGACATGTTGAACTGCTCAGCAATTTTACTAAAGATTAATTACCTTTAATTGTAGCCCCCTCCTCTGTTACTGCTTGATACTTTGAACCACTAAATGAAAGCTAAAATATTTAATTAATCTTATAAATATTCATGTATCTTAGAATTCTTTCATTTAATATAGATTAGTTACTTATGTCTAGTTTTGTTTATCATATGGTGAATTTATTCTATCTTCCATTATGACCTATTGCAGTCTTTGTGCAGAAATGACTATGCTATAGTTGATGGTGATTGGTCTAAAGTGGACTTTCTTTGCCGTGTAGCCAATCAGATGTTAGAATCCTTTATGTTAAGTGTACAAATATAGTTAAAATTATAGTAATGAACTGCAATAAGTTAAAGAATCAGAAGTCATTACTTACACATTTAAGATAATATGATGTCAATAATGTGATTTCCTTTGGCCGTCTATAACCACTTTGCAATCAGTTGTTGTCACTTTTATTACAACACACCAGACACATCAAATTTTCTTGATTTTAAGAATTTGACAAAAAAAATTGGCACCCATATCAAACTGCAGGTTTATTTATGAACTGGTAAAATATAGCACATATGTATAAAAATGTAGAAAATTGTACAGAAAATAAAACACTTCACTTTATTCTATTAGTTTTTGCTACTAAAATAGCTTTGTTTTGCTAAAGGTGATAATCTTTTGCCAGCAAAATAAGTCAGAATGAACAGTTACAAAAAAGAAAACAAAAAACAAATCACCCCCACACGCACGCACGCCCACACACACACACACACACACACACGCCGGGCAACAATCATAAGGTTCATTAATATAAAAAGATTTTGTACAAAACATATACATTCTACATGACAGCACTAACAATTAATGTTCATGTACTTTGGGGTAGTGTTAGTGTTGAGCTTTAATACTCTATTTGTGCATCTTTTCCTCTGTTACCTTGAATCTTTGGTACGATGTGCACTTATTCCAAACTGAGGAAATATTAATTGGTGCTAAGGCTGAAGTGACAATACTGTGATCTGCTGAATAGTCATGCTTTATGAAATACTTTAGTGTGGCCCCTGCAAACTTAAAAGGCTCAGATCTTTGACCTAATCATAAACTGTATGAAGTCTGTATAGTCATGTAAATGAGGTTGGCATGAGTCACTGAAAGACACAGGGATATTTTCCAAACAGTGATGTAATCAGTGCAAAACCACTTTACTAAAAAGAGCTGCTGCTTTCTTCCTGGGATACAGCTCAACTATTAAAGTACCAGTACCTCTCTGTATCTGATAAACACTTTACTACAGTGATAGCAGGATTAGCCTTTTTGTGAATTAGTTATGTAGAATGTAACTCTTTGGGATTAGAGCCAAAGTGCAGTAGGTTGTCCTATGAATGTACCTCAGTTTCTAAAATATAGGAAACAATTACACATTAACTCAATTTCCTCAGTTACTATCACCCTCAGCTGAGTCCTGTGTGAGCTGGTGGTTAGATTATTGTACAGAAAATGCAGTCTGTTTAAACATACATGCTGCCATATATAAATCACTGTTATTGCTGGCCACATTTACTAGAAACACTGAAAAGGATGTGTCAAAAGTTCCAAAATATATGCATCTTTTATTGCAGTAGCAAAATGTCATCCTGAAAAAATACATTATTTACATGCTTTAAAATAAATGTAATGGAGCCTTATTTTGTATATATTTATATTAAAAGTTTACTTGGGAGGCCAGGAACTTTTATTCAGTAATTAGGCTGTTTAACTTCAAAAGTATCAGAAAGCCTTAAGTGGAAGACATCCTGAACTGATTGAAATGCCAGACTATTTTTGGTATTTCAATCAATAGTAAATTTTGACGCAAAAAGTGACTATTTCTGTGAGTCAACCTTGGCTCCAAACCACAATAAGACAGCATAGAAAATCATGGTTTTGCCCTCTCTGCTCTCTAAAAACCTGTCACCTTCTGCTGTCTTAGCAGGGCAAGGAAGATCCTCTCAAATGTTTCACACCTGAGTCAGAAGATACATAAACACAAGTTTTTATCCATAAACAATGAGTAAGACACCTAAATCTAGTCTAGAGAAATCAATTTAATCTGTGCAGTATTAATGTTGATTTCCATAGCAACACAGTCTAATGTCATTTTTTCTTTATGTCTCTTGTATCTTACTATTTACTCTTCCTATTCATTGCATTTATGCAATAATGAGAAAGTTGTCGATCAGTTTCATTGTATATATTTAAAATAATAAAAAATAAAGCCTGCATAAATGTACTCAAATTCATTTTTGACATTTATTTCAATGAGATTAAGACACTGCAATAAAAGATTCATTCATTTTAAAGCTTTTATGACCGTCAATAAGGATGCCAGTAAACATAAATGTACTAATTGAGCTTTTCTCACATTCTGTACCTCAGAAGTGGTAGGCACATTCTGTTATAAAGACACCTGATAAAAAAAAGTAGCTGCTTTAGAAACACTTAAAGTAAACAAGTGGAGTGCAAACTCTGTCTGGAAAGGCAAGTCAAACATACATGTAGTGTGAACATTAAAGAGTCAAAACAAGTCCTGAGTGTCAGTGTGTAGGGATAGGTGTAAGGGTTACAATGCATGCGACTGCTTTGCAATGGTGCATATGTAGGAATACTGATATGTTGCTGGTATAGATTGTGTTGATACTGAAAAGGAAGAAATCAAGAGTAACACAGAAGATTTACAAAGCCAGAGAAACATTTCTCAATCACTAAAAGCATAGCTTTCTTGTCTCTTCAAAAAAACAAAAAATACTAACCCCTGAACATTGAGCTTCAAGCACACTATCAAGCAAACTATCAAAAGACAACCTTTCAATGTCTCATTGTCGTATACACATTTTGTATATATATATATATATTTATAAAACATATTTACATAAATCCTTCTTTGCTCCACTGTTGCCAAAGCCCTTTTCGATTGCTAAAAACTGTTCAGCATCCTATGATCAAATCAAAAAACAGTTCTGACTTACACTAAGGCACAGAAAAACTGTACCAAGGCAGCAGGGGAAAAATTATAAATGGGGAAAAGTTGGCACCTTTGGTTTTAAGGTTTTTGATGGTGGTTTGCATATTTTTTTTAAACGTGATTAGACTGTATTAGTAGTTTTGCCTCAACTTGCACCCAAAACCTATTAGAATACATTATCAAATCTTTTTACATGAGTCTCCAGTAAGTTATTATTGCTGGTTTTAGTACTATTGATCCATTTTATGAACAGTTCCACTTTACAGTCTTTCTGGTCTGGCTAAACCTTCAGTCAAAATCCCTCAAAGTGACAGAATCTGATTTTGAAAAACAAAAACAAGGCCAAGGTGAGTATTTATTGCTTTTCTATAGGTAATGCATGCTAAGCTGCCCTAGAGTCCCCTAAGACAGAGTGTTCAGGTACTTATTTTCCCCAGCCAGTGAGGTAAGCATGGATGTCATATCACCCACAGCCATGTTGGACAGGCCAGTGCCTGGAGTCAGGCTGACGGACGTTTGTGGGGTGGTGAGGCGTGAAGAAGCCTGGGAGGATGATCCTGGAAGACCTTGAAGAGGATTGTTGACTGGACTAAATGAGGAAGAATCAGCTTCATCGATGATGGAAGTAAAGTCAATGCGAGCATTCTCCAAGTCCAGGTTTTCTAAGGCATTCGAGATGGGACCAGACTCTGGATAGGGAGCCATAGGGGCAGACTTGGTGTCACCTGCTGGGTCCAGGTTTGGTGGTCCCATATTGGTCGGCTGGTTAAGGCAAGGTCCATTCTGGGGGTCCCTGTGTTTTTCCATATTCATATTTATCTGACCTGTATAGTACATGTTGTTGTTGTTGTTGTTGGAGGGAGAAAACATTTCATTTTGAGGGTGCTGTGGATGCTGGACAGGTGGAAGTCGCACCCCTCGTCTGGGGCTGGAAGTGGAGTGTACAGGGCTCAGGTGGGGGGAACCGCCAAGGTAACCCCCTCCTACCTGTGGTAGACTATTCTGGCGGCTGAGAGGCTTGCGTCCCTGAGGCGGCCTGGGCACAACCATTTCCTGATTGTAGCATGTACCCTGGAGACCTGTCAGGTGCTGATCTTTAGGTGTAACTGAGGTGGACCCTCGGCTGTGGGCAGCAGGGCTCATTACCAGATTATGTTCAGGGTAAGAGGAATACATCTGGCTGGGATACAGGTTCTGATTCTGGTGCTCTGGGCTGTGTTGCATCATTGCTGCTTGAGCATTCAAACCCATGTTGTCAGAAAGAGAAGTTGGTTTTATTCCACTCTGCTGCTCTTGCTCTTGTTGTTGCTCCCACATGAGTGCTTGCTGAGACTGTACATAATTCCTCACCATCATCTCTTTCACCTGCATCATTGGGGTTTCTGACCTTTGGCCTTCTGACAGCGCAGAACCGGCACAGCCCAAACTTAAGCCACCTCCACTAGGGTACGAACCTGGGTTCTGCCCTTGAAAATCACAGCTTGGGTGGCCAGAGTTTCTCATCAACACTTGACCACTCTGTTGGGGGTAAGTCTGTGTTTGCTGCAGGAGGATTCGTTGCTGTTGGAGCTTCGCACTCTGACAGGCATCTCCACCACCCATACCAGGGTGAAACTGTTGCTCGGGCTTAATGAAAGGTTTGTGAGTGCCATCAGAATTATTGTAGAGGGCTGTCTGATTGTTGAAGTGAGCTTGTGTTTGTTGAGGCTGCAAACTGGAATCTGAGAACCGCACCGATTGCTGGTTCTGAATTGCATGGCTTGAAGTTTGGATTTGGTTGTGGTTGTCATTCCAAGGACCCCCACTGTCACTGCCCTGACCTATGCCTGGGTAATGTGGACCGGAAGGACTCAGCTGGCAGGTGCTCATGCCATACTCAGCCTGTTGGAGAAGAGTATTTGACATCCCATCTGGCTGTGTAGGTCTTGCTTGACTTAATGGATTCCCACTTGCTCTGGATATGACTTCTCCTCCGTGTCCCTGGTAATGCCGCTGTATGTAAGCGGGATCCGGGCAGCCCAGAGAGTCATGGCTCGGGGACAGCTGGTTTGGAAGTGGACCTCCACCTCCCATTGTCTGATTCTGTTGCTGGAAACTCATAAAGTTTCTCTCTACAGGGGTCATCATCATGGAACGATCTCTGGGATCAACAGTGTTGAGATGGGGCTCCATACCCATGGCTTCCATCATTACATTTTCTGTGATGCTAGGTGGACGTGGGGAGTACATGTGGCGGGAAAGACCTGTGTCAGAGCTACGAAGTTGTAGTGCATTTCTGCGGCCCATCATGGCCACATTATTGAGGCTGTTAAAGCGTTTGGGTAGAGCTTGTGGGTCTGCTACTGATCTAACCGGATCACTGGCCCGCCTGGTGTTGTTGCCTGGAGCCTGGTGAGGGTAGATAACTCCAGTACCGTATTCTGTGTTGGCACTGTGCCGCCGAGGACCTCCTTGCTGGAGAAAAGGAGGTAAAGGCTGCCCTTGGTACTCACTCAAAGGACCCCCCCTTCTTACTGGGGTACCAGACTGCTCCATGTTAGGTAAAGGAGTGGGTGGAGGTCCGCCAGTGGCTGCAGCATATTTGGCCTTCAGGCTGTAGTGCTGAGCAGGTGTTAAGTTGGGGAGACCTGGTAACCCTCCACCTCCGGGACATGGAGCTCCTCTACGATAGGTTTCAGGTGAAAGAGGGTCGCCCCCAGCTTGTTCTGGACTCAGGAGGTGACAGCCGCCCCCTGCTGTCCCTCCTATTTGTGAGACATCACTGGAGCGTCTACTAGATAGGTAAGGGGATGCCATAGAGGAGCGACGGCTCACTGTGTATGCTGAGCTCAGGCTGCTTGTACCACTTCCTCTCCTGTCATTAGTAGAGTTTGCTATATTTCCAGCTCCGAGCTCGTGGTTGGACAGCTCCATTACTCGTCGATTAAGTGGAGAAGGTGCACACATTCCCATGTTGTCCCCTGAACCTAGAAAGAAAAATTAAGGATAACATTACTTAAGCATCTTCCACTGTGCCTGGCAATGTATTCAAGTAACATTTTTGCATTTTAATAAACCCATGCTTGTAGGGGATTTTTGTCAGAATAAAAAAACTTGAAAGTGTGGCATACACCTGTTGCTTTTTGCTGCAATGTCAGCTGTGAGTCTTTTGAGGTATTTCTCTACCAGCTTTGCAGATTAAGAGGATGACTTAATTTTTGCCAAATAGCAACGTTCAATCAAAATAGATGGAGATCATCTGTAAACACAAACTATTGTCTTGCGCCAGATTCTGAAATAGATCATTTCTAGATTGAAAACAATAAATTTGCAGGTATGAGGGCATGTTTCGAGTAATTTTTCAGCTGAAAGATTACCTACTTCTGTAAGACACTTGCAGTGCTTTCAGCATTTTTATGAAGCATTGGTCAGTATTTACCTTTGCTCATCTTCCAATCAACTCTGAGAATTAGGGATAAATGAGATATAGGGATAAAGACGAGTGAATTCAACTCAATGCCACATTTTCAGATATTTTATCTGTAAAATCTTTTGAAAACTTTGTACCATTTTCCTTCCACTTCACAATTATGTACAATTTTGTGTTGCCCTATTACATAAAATCTTGACAAAATACATTGAGTTCTGTGTATGTTCTGTGACAAAAAAATAAAAAGGCTCAAAATTTTTCTTTCCAGCATGTACCAGAAATGGCAGGAAGCTTGTTACTGGCACAGCGGCCAGGAGGAGTCGGCCTTCGAATTTGCTTTAGCTTGTCAATCTTCAGGTTCTCCAGCCGCTTCAGAGCCTGCGCAGACATTCCCATTGTTCCTAGCTCCCCTCCTCCACCACTTCCTCCACCTGCAACTCCATCCTCTAAAGCTGTGAGATCATCCAAGCTTCCTGCTGCATTTAGGTTCATTTCCACGCCACTGTCATTGTTATTGGTGCTCCCCAGTGGAGAACGTTCGCTGCTGCAAGACGACTGAGCACCAGGACTTGGCTGGGACTTCTGAAAGACAAATGAAGAGATAGAAAGTTTTATTGAATTTTCTAAGAATAAGTAAGCAAATATGTCTTGATTTTACTTTCTTGCTGTTCTCTACAGCAGCCTTCAATAATGTTTGTCACTGACCAGGGCAGTCTCAGGTGCCAACAATTTGCAGTCTTCCCTGCATGTCTCCTCCTTTTCGAGGAGCAGCTCCGATGTTTGGCCTCCAGAGGTCAGAGCTGAGCCAGGGGGTCGTGGGCCTGTGTCTCCACGATGCTTCTTGGTGATATGGGCTTCAGGGCCATGTACTGTCTTCACGTGCTTACGCAAAGAGCTTGGATCTGTGTATCGCTTAGTGCAACCAGGGATCTTACAAACATATGGTTTCTGTAAGACACAAAAAAACATACAAATTCTTATACAGTAAATAATGGGAGAGTTTTACCAATAAAGCTAAATTGATTAGCCATCAGTTAGTCATTCAGTTTCGCTCTTTAAACTTGTCTGTCTTAGTACCTCATTGGAGTGAGTTCGGTTCTGGTGCTTGGCCCGGTCTGAAGCGTTGGAGAAGGCTTTATTGCACCCTTCATGTTCACATACATATGGTTTCTCCCCGGTGTGAGAGCGCAAGTGGGTCTTCAAATTCTCCAGGCGAGAGTAGGCTTTATTACAGCCTTCAAACTATAACAAAAAACATTCAGAACAGTTTATCATGACAGTCGGGGAACATTAAAAATAGTCAAATAAATAATGCATATCTAATGCTTTTATTCAAATATCTGGTGCTCCACAGTAATATACTTGTTGAATTAAAGTGACCCTCAAAAGCTTTTCATCAATATATATTAATAATACTTGTGGCTGATAAGTATTATCAGCCACAAGTATTATTACTTGTAAGTCTTTGCAGTCTTACAGTCTGCAAAGACTGTAAGACTAAAGATTATAAAGGTGAGAAATTAAATTGCTTTCCTTCTAAGCTACAAAAGGACATTCATTTAGCTGCATTTTAACTTTAGATCAGGAAATGGAAAACAAAGAGTTCAAAGTTCCTTACAGTGCACTTGTGCGGCTTCTCTCCTGTGTGTCTGCGCATGTGAACCACGAGCATATACTGAGCTTTAAAAGGCCGCTGCTCTCGAGAACACTCCTGCCAATGACAGACAAATTCCTTCTTCTCTCCGTGGATGTGCTCATTGTTTATGTGCTGAAAGGATGACAACACATAAAAAATAGAATGAGTGTAAATGACTGAAGCTCCAAAGAGCTTCTCACTTGTTTCAATAGAAAATGCTTTGGTTTATTTTGTTTAATAGTTTATACTTTTGTAGTTTTATTTTAGTCATTTTGTAATGTTTTACTGTACCACTTATCAGCACAGTTTCCGCCATTATTTTTTTTTCATAATAAGTGCAATTTGCATTTTGTCACAAGATATATTTAGCATTTGCAATTTTACAAAGGTGCTCTGGTTGGATGAGTACAATTTTTAAAAACTTTTTAGCAAACAACCAAGATGCTATGTTTAGCAAAATGCAACCACTGCACATTAAGCTGAATAGACCATCCTCATGGTGAAACATGGTAGTGGAAGCGTCATGCTGTTGATGGGGTCTTTTCTCAGCATGGACCAGGAAGTGGATCAGAGTTAATAGGAACATGGATGGAACTAAATACAGGACAATACTGAAAGAAAACATCACAAAATTAAATCATGTGCGATCCATCCAAACTGAGCTTTTCTGTGAAGAATGTAAAAAAAATATCCATCTTCAGATGTACAAAGCAGTTAGAGACACACTTAAAAAAAAGTTGTAATTAGATCTAAAAGCTATTCCAAATACACTCCACACTTCTAGATTTTTATTTACATAACATCCTGGAAACCATGTATCATTTGTTTCTGCATCATGATATTCACCACTTTGGTGACAGCTAAAATCCAGTGAAGTTTCTAATTGTATCAAAAAGTTACAGTTGGTTTTACTCCAACTGATTGATGACATGTAAAATGTCTCACATGTACAAGTTGGTCTTGTGTGTCAAACTCCTTGTTGCAGCTCTCCCAGCGACAGTTGGTCTCATAGATGGCCTCCGGCTCCGGCTTCCCGTCCTCCTTGTCCAAGTCGTCTCTGCCATCCAGCAAGCCCATCAGATGATCCTGCTAAAGCATTTTTGTAGAAATGAAATCTCATTTAGCTCAGGTTTACTCCAAATGCCAAACTGGTCTTGTCTTACAGTTCAGATTTAATCTGCTGCAGATAAAACAAAAGTTGGAATATGGTTTTCTGTCAAATATGAAATGATCATACCTGGAAAATATCAGATGTAAATATCACAAAAAGGACATGACTTCACCTGAGTGCCGGTGGAGGAAGGACTGGCTACATCTCCCTCTGACCTTTCCTCCAGGTTCTTTACATTCATGCCGTCCATCACGCCTACCAGACCTGGCTCTGTTTTCAGCTGCTAAACAATACATACAACATTGTTTTCTTCAGTTCGTTTACACACATCAGATTCCTGTGTGAAATGTATGCTTTTCACTGCATCATAAGCAGAACCTGCTGATCTACTGTCAAAGCTTTGTGATGTTGGGTTGAAAGCCATCTTACATGTCCATGCTTAGGTGGAACGAGGAGTCGGGGATTGTGGGGCGGTAAACGGGAAGCTTGGCACGGACCTGGTGTGTGAACACCCAGAGGTGTGCCACTGTTTCCTCCGTATATCGACCCTTGCTGTCTGGAGTGGCAGTTAATGTTGCTGGAATAATTCAGAGATGGGCTGAGGAGAAAAATATACCACATTACCACTCAAAGAGAAACAAAATTAGAACTAAATTGTTAACATTTAAAGAACATACCCAGAACATGTTGCTAAGTTTTAAATTAACAACAGTGTTTATGAATGTAAAAGTATAAAGCACAAACACAATCTAGGTGCCACATCAACGATGGCAAGCATTTCTAAATGATTTATCATGGTCCCATTCTTTATTTCACTAATAAACAATATATTTGAAAAATATCTATGTAACTGGGTTAGTTTTTGTTCCATCAATAATTCATCAGGCTACAAACATTAATGGTTGAGGTAGTAAACTCAGAAAAATGTTGAATTATACCTCATGGCGCTCACAGACAGATGACCATAGGAGCTGGCTCCATTGGGGTTACAGCGAGAGTTAACGAAGGCCACGAGCGAGTTGGGCGAGGTCCGAATGACGGTCTGCAGGTCTACACTGGCATCAGACAGAGGTGAGATGGACAGGGCTCTCTTTTTACTCAGCTTCAACATAGAGCGAGGTGTGGAGAATCTTGAGCCTGGAGGGGACAGAAGAAAAAAAAGGATCAGTCTTCACCTTAAGTAGAACGTTTGTGACAGGAATACGTTCAGTTTAAGCAGCTGCTTTTCCCACCGTCACCAGAGCCGATCTGCTCAGAGCTGGGCTGAAGCTGACAGAAGTTGGGATGTGACGACATCATGTTATTCTGGTTGCAGTAGGGGGCGCTATTGCTACCTGTAGGATTTGAGAGAGAAAAGTTAGAAGTTCTCCTGCAAACAATTTCAAAGAAACATAATCAAGTCATTAAATAAGATTAAGTAAGATAAATATACAAAAGTAAACTGAATTGAAATTTAATTATCTAAAAAACTAAGCTGAAAAAGGCTCAACTGGTGACAATTAAGATGATTTTAGCCAGTTTGTACTCTTGACGCTAAAAATGCAGTTTCCAAAACTGGAATTCATTTATTCATGTGAGTTTCTAAGTCTAGATAAAAACAAAAAAACTGTTAAACAAGCCAATGTATTTAAATAAATGATAGATATTTAATAGCATTCTTTAAAGTGGTGCATCAGAATTTGTTGTAGGAGTTTATTTGACAAGTTGAACCCCAGACATTTACTGTGCATGGCATATGTTCATTTAAAAGACACATTGGAACCTTTAATCACTAAAATTAAGTGCTGCATGTCCAATTTTTGAATTATATCTAGAGAATTGCTAAATCTCTGGTTTATTTTTGCATAAATAAACCTTCAATCTACATCATTGTGTTGCTTTAAATACAAAGTACAGAGAGAGATTCATAAGAAAGTCTTTCATCAAACAGTGAGACTTTTAAGTTGTTTATCTGCCTTATAATTCTCATCACTGTGTATTTATGCAGGATAAACTTAAATCCTCCTACACTCTTGTTGGTCACAGTTATAATTCTTATAAACTTTTAAAATATTGTTTTAACTGTGAATATGGAAGAGGAATAGTTAAGTGAGTAGCTATTTTGTTTTAGCTATTTTCTAAGATATGTTTTGAGGAAACAGGCCTCTGTGTCACATCATGCTCCAGAAAGTAATAGATTACATATTAAAAGATCTCTAGCTCAACTTTTAAAACTGAAGTATGAATTCAGAAAGGCTTCAGTTACATTTGTTTTGTGATTATGATAAAAATAAATATTTCTTAAAAAAAAATTTCCCTGATAAATCAAATGTGATGTTTCAAGTCCAATACTTTAGGAGGGGCCTGCATCGTAATAAAGCTGTCCAACTGCAAACTTTTCATCATTCCTCCTGTGGAAATCTGTGGAGTTTAAGTTTCAGTCTCTCAGGTATCTTTAAGTCCTAATCAATAGCAGCTGTGAGGTTAAGGGGATGAAAAAGATACTGTGGCTCACCCTCTGTAGGAGGCATGCCCCTGTGGCCCATCATATTGTGCAGTGGAAGGGCCTGAGGAGGCCTCATGTATTGATCCAAGCAGTGGCTGTTTCCCTGAACCGGACCTGATCCAGATCCATGAGCCATACTGGGAGTCATGGGATTGTACATAGTGTGGCAGTCCTGGGGAGGGCCGTCGAGGTGCAGGACTCGGAGGGGAGACACATCGCTGTAGGGAGACTGGTCCGATGGCACAATGCTGCGGATAACAGAAAGGACAGAATTATGAGCGGTATGTATGAGGAAAGAAATTTTCAAATGCTCCATGGTGATATTTTTTCTCCTTCATACAAACAGGATTTGATACAAACTGAGACAAATAACTGAATAATAAAAATACATAGAATAAAAACAAACAAACCGATTTAAAATTAACCAAAATAAAGCTGCATTTCTAAAAGGAAATTGTATATTATGACTGAACATGCACCAATAAGACTTTAGTGGCAAATACCAACTTCCAGTTTGTTTTGAGAGCTGATCTGCTGAATCAGAATTTTGTTTCCCATTTTCTTACTTAAATCTACAAAATCAACAAAACCCATCTGAAAAAACTACTTTAATTCAACATTTAACTGTGGCAAACCCACATCCTAGTCAATTAGAATATCATTGGAAAGTTACTTTATTTGGTTATTTTAATTCAAAAAAGCAAACACACATATTGTTTCATCAAAACAGAGAGATATATTTTAATAACACAGTTCGTCAGAGGGAATGAATGCAACATAATCATTACATAAACAAATTGCTTTTATTCAGAAATATTATATTTTCGCCACATTTTGTCCTACATCATCACAAAGGAGGAAAAGCTACTAAATGTTATCTCTATACAAGCTGACTGTTCACAGATTGCTGTAAACAATAACACAGCTTTGAGAGAAGTCTAAAGCAATGCATCACCTCTGAAATAATTGGACTCCAATATCCAAGTCCTCTAAGAGCCTTTTAAATTATGCTGTCCTGATAGTTGATGCAATGCTTCGCACCCACCACTAGATGTTGCATCTCTCTAATCTTGGTCTAAACCATGGAAATTTACTAATCTGGGTTTTCCCCCACAGAAGAAGAAAGAGTAAGCCTTGGAACTTTCCAGCGGCTCCCATAAATTTCAATGGATGCTGTGACGCTCAAAATCGGTCTCTGCCTATTTTCTTCCATCTCTCAGACTCTTTCACTCCTCAGGATCGTCCTCTGCTCCTCCACCATCCTTTCAGTTCTTCCATTCTTTCTCAACGTGTATTCCACACAAGAGCTTAATCTGTCCTCTCTAATCCACTGTGCCCCCCCCCCAATTCTCGTCTTTTCCTTCTTTTCTCTTCCACCATTCATCCCTTCAGTTGTACTTTTCGGTTTCTCCATCTCCCCCCCTCATTCCTTTCTGTCTTGTTCTATCTTCCCTTCCCCTACCCCTAACCCCTCTGTTCCTCCCTCTCTCTATATCTCTCTCTTTCCTGCCCAGCCACCTTTCTCTCCAACTCTCCCTGCTTCTCCCTCTCTCTGGGTAACCTGAGTGGGGCGCGAGGCAGTCATGCAGAGCGCAGCGGGGCCTGGTCAGCCTGTAATTAGCAGCTGTCAGAGAGAGGCCGAGTCCACCCGCAACCTGGGTGGCATGAGTGAGGGAGGGAGCGAGGGTGGATAGCAGAGGAACATAGAGCAGGGAGTGAGTGGCTGAGCTAGCGCTGTCTGTTACACTACTGACTATTCTAAATTATTGGCACAAAGCTCCAGATCTGGTTAAAGTGCTCATTCATCCTACAATTTGACTGGGGTAAAGTGGATTTATTGGACATATGAAGGACCAGTGCTCAGCCGAATATGGGAGGGTTTGAAAATGATGAAAGGGTGACACAAGGATGCATTCAGACTGTTCACACCTTAGAGATGATTTTGAGTGAAAATCTCAGCTTCCAAAATACTGACACCAACAAACATATCAATTTTGGTAGAAATCCCCTTTCTACCTAATTCCGATGCGTGGTTAAAAACCATTTAGTAGCCTGTATGCAACAAACCAACTAAAGATTGCATTAGATTACTGATACCTGCTACGTGAATCAAAACATGGAAGGTCTAAATATTTTTCTTCATATCATATCACCTTACAGATGTGCTCATACATCTGTAATGAAGACATCTTTCTAGTGTGCATTGCTAACTGAGCCATGTTGAGGTATGTTAGATAATAATTAATAGAGTATGAACCCATGAACACATGAGGATTTGCATACATGATCATGAAAACAAAAAATATGACTTGCAAAGTTTCTGTGAGCAGTTCTGCTGTCTTACCCTCTGGAGGGCTGGCTGGGTGAGGTCTCATAGTAATACAGCCCCTGATGTGGCTGCATGTCCACTGGCATTGGAGCTCAGAGACCGACTGCTCCCCTTACAGCCTGGACCTGCAACGCAGAGACAAGGACAAGGTTAGACAGAGGAGAGGAAACATAAACAAACCCAACCCAAGCAAACAAAACTAAACTCCAC
Organism: Xiphophorus maculatus; assembly: GCF_002775205.1. Classification (NCBI taxonomy): domain Eukaryota; kingdom Metazoa; phylum Chordata; class Actinopteri; order Cyprinodontiformes; family Poeciliidae; genus Xiphophorus; species Xiphophorus maculatus. Next base: position 12,763,470 of record NC_036462.1, on the reverse strand, counting down.
CAGAAAGAAAAGGCCAAATACACACAATTGTGGTTGGAGAAAAAAAAAAAAACATACGTAGGATGTTAATAACAGACTAGACTAAACCAAGAAAAACAGTTTAAGGAGAAAATAAACTCTGCAGAGCTTGAGTCATGCTTATTTTAAACAGTTAGTTTAAAATACTAAGCCCATCACTCATGTGTAAGTCACAAAGAGAAATTTAGACGGAAAAGGTTTCGAAGCTTATAAATCATAAACAAAAGCATACAGAACTTGAGCAATAAGTTAAACTTTAGCAGCTTTTAGAAAATTGAGTGAGGCAAAATTAAGCAGTTTGTTCTCTCTGCATTTGATACATCCTTGTTATGACCAAGGGGTGATAATACACAATTTGTAAGTGAACAATTGGTAAAATTAATAAAAGTATTGACTATAATTAATTTTTGCTGAATAAACAAGCTGACAAAAAGTGTAGGTGAATAAATAAATGATATGAAATCATCTTACAAAAGCTATTGCTATCAAGAAATTGACTGGTAGTTTGAATCAGCTCATTTTCATGTAAAAATCGTAGCTTTTTCAAATCAGTTTGCTGTTACTAGCATAGACACTGTCACTGTAACAAGGTAGCCTTTCGCAGTTGGATTTTACAGTGAGGATGAAGCTTTGAGGCAGAGTCAGGTGGAAAACAGCAGTGGTTTATTCTTCACACAGAATCAACAACACTTCACAGGTGAAATTGCAGTCTTAAATAGTCCCAGCTGTGACGGATCAAACCACCTTTAATTCACAGGGGAATCTCAATTCATCAATATCCACTTATTTAATTAAAATACCTTTTACTAAATACAAACATTTCCATTTACTTTTTATAAATATTTTATGTTTTATCATTACACCATATGAAACACCACAAAACCCATAAACAATCCCCCCACACCCACACTTTTCAATGGCCTCTCCCAGAGACTATATATGGTGTCTGGACCCCTGGTGCAGTATTTGTCCAAACACCCTGGAGAGGACACAGAAAAGACAGGTGAGTCACTCTACATTAGCACTCCACACCTAACAGATTATGCACAAACATTTGCTGAGTTTTACCCACCAGTAGCTCATTGCTCTGAGTAACAATTATCCTCCCTCCACAGGCAACCACCTCACTCGTCAATGAGGAGCAGCTGTGCAGAGCCCAGAACAAAAGGCTACATGCTAATCTCTAAAAATACTCAATAAATACAATTAAAACTTCTTGTGTGCAAATTGTTATTGATGTGCAAATCTATGCTTAAAGTGCAGTGCTAAATAAAGTGCTTGATAATAAAGTGCAAAAAATACTTTAAAAAATGCAATACAGTGATTAGAGTCAAATAGTCCCAATAATGAAGATCTCTTCATTACAGTCACTGAGGAACAGTTAACACTAACTTCATTCAGTGTCAGTGAGAGTCAGAAAGACAACAGAAATGAACAAAGATTTTTAATACACATTCAGACTGCAAAAGAATGAAAGACTTTAAGCAAATCAGAAAATATTCGCAACGTCTTAGAAATCTTGCATTTAAAAAATGTTTACATTCACTCAAACACACAAATACTGATTTCTTCATGTTTATTGGCCTAAATGATAATATTAAAACTAAGACTAGCTTAAAATAAAAGAAAAATGCAGTTTTACAGAAGCTATGTGGTAACTCTCACATACAGCATGCCAATTCTAATATAAATAAGATGTATTCTGTAACATCTACAGAATATTGTACAAATAAAGATTCTTAATAAAATCAAGAAAATTACAAACAACCCTGTGCATCCTTTTTATGAGACTGTTATACATCAAAAGAATGTTTTCAGTCAGAAACTTATTCAGAATAGCTGTAGCACCGACTGCTACACTAGATTTTTCCTGCTGGCAGACATAAGCATCTACAACAACTCAAACTGAAGAAAATGTAATCCCATGGGGATTAATAAAGTAGTTTTGAATTTAATTGAACATTACTGCAAACAAGATGATAAAAAAATTCTTTATTTTAAATAAATGTACTGTATTTTTCACCCTTGTGTCATTATGTTACCAGTTTGCTCAGAGACAGTTATAAAGATTATTTGAAAGCCTGTGACAACAAATATTGAACTATATCTAGCTTTTCTAAATACAGTTCAAAGCTTCAAACATGTGTTTAGCATTTAAAACCTTAAAAGGACAAAAAACTGAATATGCTTGCAATAGAAATTGAGGAAGCGACCAGAACAACACAGGCTTTTGTGTGAGCCCAATATTGAGAGGGAATCTTTCAGCAGGATTGTATGTGTAAGGTAATTCTAGCCATGAGACCTCTGGAACAAAGACCTGCTCATTACATCCAACCACATCAGGGTAGCCACTAATAGCAGCAGTGTGTGTGTTTAAAAAGTAATTAGAACCAAATAAGATTAAAAAAAGGAGAGAGCCAAAAAAAAGGAGGAAAAAAATTGATTTTTATATGTACCACATCAGAAGTCTCACCTTTTACGTGGGATGTGAAAACAAAATATTACACCGCTTCAGTTTTAGTGAAATGGGTCCCAACCTAAAATGGGAGAGCTCCTGTCTAATGCAGATTAAAGCTGTATAGTTAGAGTCTTTATGTGGCAGCACAAGTGTTAAAAGGGCAGCAGGGACCTATTTACGCCCAACAAGTCACCAAGGGGGAGATTTGGTGCAAAAGTTAGCAAGTGTCTAATCACATGTGCGGTCTGAGACTGATTGAGCACATTCAGCACAGCCTTTGGATGGGTGCATGATAATTATCCTGTAGAGCTAAATAGAGATCTTGCCGAGCACCTCAGCTGTCCAGAACTAATAAATACCATGATGGGGAGACCCCCAGCCCTAAACGTGCACACACTCACACACACCCCAACAGTCACAGCTGTTCGTCTCAACAGGGGGCTGCATAATGATCCAGTGGCCACCAAGCCTACAGGGGATGTGCAAGAAAGAGTGTGTGTGGCAGAGACGTGAACCACTTTATTCTGCGTAAACCCAGTAGCAAATGTGTGTGAGGAGAGAGAGCATTAGCAAATGTATATAGGGGTGTGTCTGAGTGTGTGTGGTAGATAAACGGTGGTAGATCTGCATAGTGTATGAGCCAACCTGCAAAGAAGCAAGGTGAAATTTTTATATGCCTAACCCTATTTCCCCTGATGAGTGAAGTATAAAAAAGTGTGAACATGTTACTGTTATTCAGCTTCATGCACACACTCAACAGATTGTTCTGTAATTAATTTAACATAACATGTTCTTTTGAGCAGAAAACGTTTGCAAAATGAAAAAGCTCAAAGTCTGAGAAGCTCTCACTTTTTCGGTACTGTTAGTAAAAGAGGAAGAAAAAGATCTGGCAGAAATATTGAAAGTTTCTGTCATAACTTTAGAACCTTGTGAGAACCTTCAGATTTATTTTATTGTATATTTTTTTCTTGTATCTGCATTCACTGAAAATTTAATTATAATGTTGTGTAAAAGTTTACTATGCAGTGTTTTAAAGTAATCTTGATTTTATAGTAGACTTTCTGTGGGACTTCTGCAGTTTTTAAGTAGATTTTGGCTGCTTCTTCACTAGTTGTGCATAATGGACAAATAGAGAACCAAGCAACATGTTTTGGGACTAAAAATAATTAATAAAGCTGAGCTAGTGCCACTGGGTAATCACCTGGTTGGCAAAATAATCTCATTTCACATCTTAAAACCTTTTTTGTTATTTTCCCAGATTCACTTAAAGGAATTGTGAACATGTTTTATGTGACACATCAAGCCATTGAGTTTAAATATTATTTAAGCTTGAAAACAATATTTTTCTGAAAATGATCAAGTCAAAGAGTTAAAATGAGTAAAAAGGCAATAAACTACAGAAAGTGTAAAGGTTGGTTGATCACCACCACAAAAGATGACAAGAAAGTCTGACTCCTTGGAAACTATAAGGAAAAGATGGATGACTCAAGAGTCTTGTATATTTTAGTATGCACCGATGAATGAATTTACGCACCATGCTGACACAGGTGTCGTAGTGCTGCGCTACCATATTTTGTGAGAAACTCTGTGGGAGTTGGCTCTCTGTGGTGCTGCATTTGAGAGAGATTGGGAAGCAGCATATTAAAAAAAAAAACAAGGCCCATAAATCAGGCAGCTGACCAAACAAGTTCTCTCTACTGTGGCATCACAGAAAGCTGGGCAGAAACCAAGAAGCTGCGGATGAGGACAGGATGTCCAGCCACCGTCTACACCCAAAAACCTCCTCATTCAAACCCTGCGCTAACCCTGAAACATCCCAGACCAGAGCAGGACACACAGATACAGAATGTATAAAATAGGAACAGACTAAATCATTTCAAAACTTTTTTTAATGTATAATGTGACATTTATGCTAGCAATTCATTTAAAAAAAACAAGCCTTAGATGAGCACATCTTAAAACCAATTATTTATTGAAATATATTCTGTCTTAACTTCAGCATCTATTCTTCTGTGTTAGGAGTTTATCAATTTCCCACATTACAGCTCTCATCCTTTAAAATATTTTATAGTGGAATAAATTGAAGGTGGTTACTTATAGAGAAACCCTGATTTTGGTACTGCCCAATAAATCTCAGCAGCAGCTTACATTGGCTATTAATCAACAAATGCCAAAAACCAAATGCGCACACAACACAGATTTTCATTTTTCCAAAAATTCACACAAACCAACAGAAGACTTTGTTCCAAGCCTTTTATTAGAATGCAGGCAATATACCACTGCTCTTACAGAAAAAAAGTTTGACTTTAAAACCAGTAAAACCAACTTTTCCACTACTAACTGTAAATAGAAGTTTCACTGTTCCAACCTCACTTCTTAGACATGTCAGTGATGTAACACTGCATGAATTTCCCCCAAACCACCCAGCCCAAAAACGACAAATAGCTGAAAACTTACTGTGCTGCTTGAGGTGAATTTTTTTTAGTATGATTGCATGTGCATTACACAACCACTGACCCCAAGTTACAAATTGGCATAAAGAGCATTATTATCATTATGTCTGTATCTCTCACTGAGCTCCATGCAAATCTGTGAGTCAGTCGTGCCAATCAGAGGATGAAAATTGAAGATTTTGTGTTAGCTAGTGGATCTCATCACTCAGATTCAATGTATTCACACCCTATTCATTTGTACATTTCTTACCAATGCAACCATGGCCTTAAATGTATATCATTTGGATAGAAAAACACAAAGTAGTGCAATTGTGAAATGAAAAAATATTGCATTTCTCTTCAGCCTGCCTGAATCAATACTCTTTTGCCAGCTTTACTCATTAACAGAAATATTTGGGGTTTTTTTTTTTTCAATTCCTTGCAAAATAACTGATCTGTAAGATTTTTAACATTGATTTTTAGGTCTTGTCACATTATTCTCAATTAGAATTAGTTCTTCATTTTGACTGGAAGAGAAATGAAGAACTAACAAATTCTAACAAATTAGTATTCTCTGACCTAAAATATGGCATTGTAGCCCTCACTTAATGTGCAGCGTTGTTTTCCTGCTGGAAGTCTGAATTGTTTTGCAGACTCCAACAGCTTTTCCTTCATTTTGCTCTGTATTTTCCTCCATCTAACTATGAATAAACTCATGATGCTGCCACCACCATGTTTTAATGTCAGGATGGTGTGTTTAGGGTATCATTCATTTTTGCCCCAGACAGTGTTTTTTCTTATAGCCTAAACAGTTAAATTTAGGTTTATATCTCATCTGCCACATGTTTGCTGCATCCTGTGAAATATTTGTAACAAACCAGAAAAGTGGTTTTCTTCAGCTGAATTTATGCGCTTATTAATGATAAACAGTTAAAGTCTACTTACCAATTCGATAACTTCTGGACAGAAAGGCGAAAACGCTGAAGTCTGAAATGAACAGGCTCAATAAATGTGTATAAAATTATCATAACTTATAGTGTTAGTGAGAGGGAATCCCATTTACAGCAAATTTTTATTATATTATTTCTGGATCAGAAACAATTGTTTTAGTGAAGAAAAGAAACAAAAAGAATAATATATAGAAATACTGTTTCTCCTCTATGTAATCTCTACATCCTCTATTATGCTACGGCAGCTGGAAGCAAATCAGCATCCTTTGGTTTACTAACTTAAAAATAAAGAGCAGTACCTGTTTAATTTAACTGATTGTTAGACTTTACCACAAATGGTCGATAGTGCCTCAGCAGATTGAGTTCTCAGGTGATAGTTTGTGTTTGTGTAACACAAAGAGAAACTTTGTTTGGGCTTGCCCTGCTGGACCATTTGTGACATTCTCATAAAGTGCGGGTCCTCCTACCTCTGGGGAAGTCTCCAGAGAGGACAGACATTTTCACAGGTCACTGGTCGTGTCAGACAAAAGGTCTGATGTGGCTCTACGCTCCTCTTTTCTTGGGTGTAACTCGAAACTGGGGCTCCCACTCTCCTTGATATAAAAAAGCACCATATAGTGAAAATGCTCTTTACTCTTTACCTCATATCGTTTCAAATCTCAGAACTAAATGTGTGTGTCCTGTGAATGATATATTACTTTGTCAGCCTTTACATATACCAGATAGATGAAATAAATCTGGACTAACATCTCTGCAGCTGCCTGCATGCTTTGTAAACACCCATCCCAAAGTATTTTACTCCTTCTACCCCCTCCCTCCCTTTTCGTCCCCTAGTTCTGCCTTTTCCACTGCTCTGTATCTCTGAACTATCTCCTTCTCCCTCGTCTCCCCCCGCTGCCTCCACCCTCTCCCTCATTCCCTCTCTGCTCATTCCTGCGCGCTCGCCCCTCCCCCTTCTGGAGGAGCAGCAGCAGTCGAGGTGGGTGTTCTCGGGCTGTTATGACTTGAGAGACGATAATGGCAGCTATAATGTAGCCAGCCGTTCCTGATGTGGCCGGGTTTGTGGGGGATTCTGTTGTGTTAGCGCTGGAGACAGAGCATTGGAGGGAGGAAGAAGGGGGTGAGAAGGCGGGGCTCGGGCCCTCGGCCAACCGTGGTTCAGATTCCACCTCGTTTTTAGTCTCCCTCCTGTTTCTTTCCCTCCTCTCACACTAAACTTTTCTGGCCCTGTTGTTTTCCTTTAGTGGTAAACTTTGTTTTTAAGTTCTGCCTTTGTTTTTGTAACCCCCACTCGCCTCTTTTTCTTGTCTTTCTCCCCTGCTCACCCTTCCCTGTGTTTTTTACCCCCTTTTTTACCCAGACTGAGTGAATTCCTCACAGCTGCTGTAATGTGATGGGGCCAATGGTGTGACCACTGAAAGGCCACAGGGATGGAGACATCACTGTACTGTACTGTACAATAAGCTGTACTCACTGACTTGCTGCAAGGAAGATTAATGTCATATCCAATTATGAACAGCAGTTATGAGGTTTAATACCAAGTGTAAGGCAGATATTCTGAAAAAAAAAATGCTGGCCATTCAGTACACATCACAATTCTGGTAAAAATCTGTAAAAGGCTGAAAATATTATTTTTCCATTATTGCAGCAGCAAAATCTTACCCTGACAATTTAAAAAAATTAAAACAATTCCATTTTTTAAAAAACGTGACATTGTGTACTCTATCAATTTCCCCAGGCGCTTTAAATAAGAAACGGACCCACAATATCACAGATTCTCCAACACACTTAACAATGGGCATGAGATGCTTTTCTACATATAAGATTCATCCAGAGAGTTTGTTGCTGAAAACTCAATGTTGAACTTATTTGACTAAAACCCATGATTCCAGTTAAAGTCTCAGTAAAGCTTAGCAAACCCCAGATGTTTGTATTTGTGACTGTAGGAAAGAAAAAAATATTTTCCTGGTATTTCTCTCAAGCACTATGGCATGTAGATAAAGTCTATTGATTGTTGTGGAGACTTGGTGAACCCACAATTTGTTTTTCTGTTTTTAATTGTGATTCCATTATTTCTCTTCTTTTTGTGTTTTCCTTTAAAGTACTTTAAATTACCTTGGGCTTTTAGTTTGTGGGTCACAATCTAAAATGAGTCAGTACTTCAAAACTCTTTATTCAACCGGAAAGTTACTGTTTATCAGAATTGCTGTAAGATTCAGTCTTCAAAAACCTCTACTGCTTCACTACTTTTTGTCAACACCATAATCCCAGTTTCAATCACCACAGCATCTGCCGTCTAATTTCTCTGCAGAGAAAGTCTGGGCAGAGAAAGCAGCAGAGGTGACCGTCTCACAGCTGGGGCTCACACCATCTTAAAACAGCAGAATGAAACGTTGATCCCTTATTGCTACACAGTCAGAGTGACTGATGACAGACATTCAGGAGGGATTCAGCAAAAGCACCTCAACATGACACACAGGCAGAAACAGAAGATCAAACCTGTACATTGAGTGAAGATGCATCATCAAAATGCCAATAATAATAGTACGGAGATACACAGATAGAAATATAAACGTTTTCCAAATGAAAATCTGAAACAGTTGCGGAAGCACCATTTTCTGCCTTTATAGTTGAAAGTCTTTTGGATTATGTCTCTAACATCTTTGCACACGGACAGTCCAGCTTTATAAAGCGTATTGTGATCCTTTGTACACAACCTATTTGTGGAGAGGCTATGGAAAAAGTAGCTTGCAGAAACTCACTGTAGCTTACAAAAAGTTTGATCAATCAATCAATCAATCAATCAATCAATCAATCAATCAATCATCTTTGCTTAAGGAGCCAAGATAGAACAGTTCAAGACAAATGTTCATTAATAGTGGTATAGAGACTTTTCAGAATCAATGTAAATAGTATAATTGTCTCTCTGTCAGAGCTTTCATTAAGCTTAGCTAGCATAATGCAATAAATTATCGGCAATTCAACCTTTATGGTAATTTTAGAAATTCTGGGTTTCATACTTTACTCCTTTTCATTTTTACTCTTCACCCATCCATGTCTTTAATATAATAAACTATTTAACTAACACAAATGCACACCACCCATTTGAGATTTTTATATGTAAAAATGTTGATGAAACATCATGTAATTTTTCTTTCACTTCACAATGATGCACTACTTTGTATTCCATCACATAAATCAAACGGCGAGTGACTGAGGGTCATTGAGCGTAACGGAAACCCTGTAAATTCTAGACACTAACAGGTACCATAGAATTGCACAAAAATATCCGTGAGGGACGGCGGAGTCCCTGCTCGAAATTCCATGAAGGAGGTGTACGGAGCCTTGTGCCAGAAGCTCATTAAAATGCTGTCTACATCGTTTTAAACTGTGTGATTGTGAGCGTGAGTGGGAATAAAAAGAGCAATAGGTATTTTGTTCCATATAACACAGTAGAGGTTTAACAGGTAAACCTTTTATGGATGCAAACTCGACTAAAAACCCACCTGTTTAGGATTGTATTTGAAACCTAATCAATTACAAATTTATTGCTGGAACCTGACTTAATGTCGTGTTTTGATTGTTGATTCTATGTTGCATTGTGTTTCTGTGTTTGCTATGATGTAAAGCACTTTAAAATGTCTTGCTGCTGAAATGTGCTAAAATGTGATTGATTGATAAAATCTTTAAAAATTAAAAAGTTAAAATGTTATAAATTCTTTCACAATGCATTCTGTCTTGTAGGGATATTACACTACAGCCTTTGTATAATATGTGTAAGGTTAATCCGTCATCTCAGTAAATTATGGTCTGAACACTGTAACTAAACCATAATTTTGGTGCAAATGTACAATTAACTGCCTTAGCTGCTGAGTCTTGATTACTGTTTTGTCACTGTTGGTTTGATTAGTCAGTGAACTGATTGTGTTTGTTTTAGGATTAGGTTCAGTTCACCTTTCATTGTTTCCATTTGCCTCTACAAGCACTGATTTGTACCGTCAGCCGCGGAGTAGCTCCACCTCCTCTAAGGCAGTTCAGATGTTCTCCAACAGCTTTATCAAGTCAACAGATGTGCAGCTACCAACACATGTGAGCCTGTTTCCTTCATCCTACAACTCTCCCCCATAACTCACTGCTCCTTCACTCTTTCATAATCCCAACTTTTCCTCTGTCCTCTTTCCAGGGCGCCCACCCACCATCCTCCACATACCGGTGGTTTTACTGGTCTCCGCCCTCCTCTCTCTCTTTACCTCCATCTTACACACACTCACACCCACGCAACCATGTACACGTTTCTTTTCTCTCTGTCTACGAAGCTTAAAATGTTCTTGTCTTTCTTTCATTGCGTCTGCTTAACTCATGCCTGTCAGCATGTCAACTAGGTAAAGCTCAAACTATGAGGATTGCTTTGAACTCCTTTTAAGACGGGAAACAGAGGAAATAAGGAGTGGAACAGAAGGGAGGAAAGGATGGATGGATAAAGCAGATGAGGAAAGGTTGATTCACACAGCTGGCTCCCAGCTGTGGGCCAAGGCAGCTGAAGAAAAAACAAATGTTGCCATCTATAAAGAAATTAAAGCCCAACCATCAGTTTTAAGAAAGAAAATATAGAGTTTTACATTACAAATGTAGCATTGTGGTGCAAATACAGGCTTTCTTCAATCTTTTCCAACCCTGCCAAAAAGTAAAACTCTCCATGCAGAAAATCATTTAAGACTGCACCTAAACTCTGAAACTGGAATCCAGAGTAGTGAATAAAAACCAGATAATAATCTGCCTGGTTTAAAGAAAAACCACAGTGATTATAAGAAAAATAATAATCTTAACAGTCTTGGGTGGGCAGGCATATTTATAGCAAGTCTGCTGGTACTTACAGTATATTCATTTGCCATATAACACAGCTGGAAATGAGGACAGAGAGCAGAGGTGGAGAAATGACAGAACAAAAAAAAAGAGACAGAGGGCCTCCAAGAGATGGAGGTGGAGGGTGGTGGATGTGTGTGACTAAAAAGTTGAAAGAGACAGAAAGACAGAGACATGACATGGGCATGCATTTGTGTATTTATGTGTGCCAGTGAGTTTGTATTCGGTGTGTGGGAGAAACCGCAGCTCAGTCCCTCTAGAAGACATCGAGGTCTGCAGGCCACTAGACGAACACAGTGACCACAGCGCTGAGAGGCTCTCAAGGAGAGGAAACAAGAAGACATACGACGCAGGAAAGACAGTTTAAAAAACCAAACAGACAGGACTAATCATGAGAGAGCTCCTTGGAGCTTGGCCAAGAATAATTTTTCTGCACTCGGCTCTAAAAGGTCTTTCCTGTGCAGGTGACTGCAGACGACAACAAACTGAATGTACTGGTGGAGAAATATTGCTGGAGTCTGGAGATTCATATGCAAACTTAACCTTTGAAGGTCTCAAAAGTTATGTCTAAGTGGTACATCTGAGTTTAGAGGTAGAAATTTCAGCACATTCAGGATCATACTGCACAAACCTTCTTCTTATTCCTCATGTAGCTAGCCATTAAAAGCTCATGAATTAACTTCTTTGTACTTTATGAGAGTAACAGGCTATATTTTAACTAATTACCATTTTAAAATATCTAAATGCAAGCTAACAGTATTTTTTTTTCTTCATAGTTATCTTTATTTAAAATGGAACAACTATTTGATATTGGAGTAAAGCATTAACTTTAAGGGGAGTATTAACAATATTTATTGAAATGGCAAAATGCATACGCTACTTTAAAAGGTCTCTCTGCAAGAAGACTGTTGTAAACAAAAATTTTAGTAATCGAGTAACCTATCGATTATTCTTACGATTAATCGAGTAATCGGATAAAAAAGATAATGTATAACATTGGTAAATCTAACATAACAGCAGTATTACAATCGCATATCAACATCAGTCCAATTTTTCACAGTTCAGCTTCCCTAACAATAACTTTTCTTTAGTTTAGAAAATTAACTCATAATAAAAAAAGTTATACAAAAATCTGAAATTATATTCAATTTAATAATAAAGAGGCAGGCTCACAAATACTAAAAAATGTCTATACTCCAGCTTTTTGTTCATCTTCAGTCAATTAAATAGATGAACTCTCACCTTGCCGTGCCATTTATAGCTTTTGAGTTTATGTTAGCAACAGGGTTTGACACCTTCGTTCGTCACACGGAAACACATCTGTCGTGTGCCGCCACGACGAGCTCCGCCACCCATTTATTGAGACCGGGATGATGTGAAATAAATTTTCCGGTTTGTCCATAAAGTTACACTCACGTTAATTATCTAATGCGCGGCCGCCCGCGGTGTACAGTCTATCTGCTCACCTGTATAAATACACCTGCAGCGCTTTTCCTTGCTGTTCGCTCTCAACCGCCACCAAGCAGCAGCTCCGGGAGGAGAAAAGCCTACCGTACTCCAGGCATCGAGCCAGTCATTTTAACGATGCTTATTGGCCCCCCGAAAAACGACGTAGACCCAGACTAATAATTAATAATCGAGGTACTCGAATCACTAGAGGAATCGTTTCAGCCCTACTCTGCAGTGCAGAATATTTCTATCCCTGCCAAAAACAACTTTTGTATCATTGCAAAAGTGACAGAACTACAAGCAAGTAATTTATTTCTCCTTTCATATATTTAAAGAACATATAGTGAGGAAAATTACATTTCTTTAGTTAAAGTAACTTTTTGTATCTAAGTGATCAACCATCATTGGGAGGGAAGCAGCAGAAGGAGTCACCTGTGGAATAGTGGTACTACATGCAAAGTAATATTTCTCCACCAGCCTGTGACAGCGATAAAGATTAAAAACAAGAATAAAATCATACTGGATTATTTTTATCAACATCAAAAACTCATGACGTTCACCAACTGCTGAGATTTTTATGTTGAATCAGATAGAAACGAGCTCTTGAACTAGTCTTGATTTTGCTCTAAAACTACTTTTGAGGAAATATTAATGTGAGTTTGTTGCTATAATTTTTTCATGTCAAAGCAAAGATTACAAATAGGAAGTTTCTATGTTAAAAATAGAAATAAACAGAGAGACAAATCAGCATGTATGCATCAAATGTGAAGCAGAAGAGTGCCTTTCACTAACCAACAGCAGTTTCAATAATTAGTTCTGTGATGTTGGTTTCTTTTTGTACGAACACAGGGCTAAACTGCATCTGTTTAGGTTTTAAGAAATAATGAAAAATGAAAAGTGACAACCTAGAAAGACCTTTCCTTTTTATGGCACTTTCTAACTGCTGTGTGAAATATAGATTGTTGTATTTGCATAAATATCTCGTTTATCCTGGGTGTCACTGTGATGCCTTGTAAGGGTCGGCCGACCTGTCTATGTTGTATCTTGTGAATCACTCAGTGTTGGTGCCTATAAACTTGAGAATAAGCATTTTCCTAACAGCTAAAAGACAAGTCTTCACTTGTCTTTATTCATTCACAGTTTAGTGAGTAAATATTCATACCTGTGCATGTGTATGTATGCAGTCTTAATGGAGGATGTAGCATAATCTCTTCATTTATCATCAACATACAGGCTCAGAGAAAAACTTTTGTTTGATAACTATGGGTTTTCAAAACAAAAATCTTTTTGATTTGGTGTGTGTTATGTGTGCATGTTAGAAGCTTTTAAAATGGAGGAGAAATCTCTGTGTTTGTTCACAGTTACAGTGTGAGATAAATAATACTAGAATTAATGGTTGGTGAAGCATTTATTTATGCAAAAGAGAGAGGACAATCTCATCTTTCATTCTGCTTGACATTTACTAAAATAAACTCATCGATTCACTCAGTGGCAAAGACAAAGACAGACTACAAGCTGAAATGTGCATTGCCTCTGTGGCCCTCCTCCTAGCTGCTGACTTCATAACTAATATACAGTGCTACATGACTTTAGTTTAATATCCAGATGTTGGTAGGGAGAAAAGGCATCTGCGCCTTCACTGACTTTTAATTGTCTGGGATACCTGAGGTGATGTTTGGGTTTTACTAAGTGACTCACACACTACAGCCGCCAGACACACATGTGTAAACACACTCTTTCTCAGAACCAGTGAAGGGATTGGCCCAATGCTGGCAGACTGGCAATTTTATTCACAGTCTGAAGGAGATGAGTCCCAGCTGACCATAAGAGCTTACAAACTAAACAAACAGAAAGCATAAATACATGCATACACATCAAGTTACATCTTTTAGGTTCCAGGACTTCAAGACGCCTTACTGCTGCTAGAAACACATGTCTGCAGAGCAAATTTTTATTTGATATTCCGTTGGGCTGACACAATATTAGGAAATCGTGCTATTGCCATATTTTTGTTCCTTATTGCAAAGAATATTTCTGTTAAAATCCCCATTTTCTCTGCTCCTCCCTTATTCTTTCATTTGGTATCATCATCCATGTCAGGTGAGGGCATCAGACTCCATCCAGCAAGCTGAATTTATCATGGCAGCAAAGTGGGAATTTACTGCCTTCCTAAGAACCCTTTGTTATATCATTATTGCACACATTTGGTATAGCGAAGATGATCTACTTTGATGTATTGTTCAGCCTAAGATTACATTGTTGTTAACTACAAAGCTCCACACTGGGAAAAGTTAGAGATAGAAAACTGGGTAACAAGAGGGTATAAATAAGGAGGGAAAAGACTGAGAGAGAGAAACACAGACAAGAAACAAAGGAATGGTTAATAATAATTAACCATTACATATGAATCTGTTTTTATTCATAACAGCACAACAACAACAGGGGACTGTCAGTCTGAGTTGACTCGTTAACCAAATCTAAACTTGTGAAAAGATCAAACAAGCCACAAGGTGGCAATCTGGACTAACACAGTTTGTTAAGTGAAACATGTCACAACATTTAAATGTTTCTGTCTTCACCAAACTAAAGGGGCCTTCTCAACACTTAAATTACATATATTATATACTGTACAATGTTTTGACTAGATAATAAACTCGTTTTTGCACTCTAGAGCTCAATATTACATTGGTTTGTGATTGCACTCCCAAAACAGGCATCACCACTCTGCTCTGAACCCCCACTTCACACTAACTCCCCAAATCGGTCCTGTGACTAACACTAGAGCCAGCTTAACTGAAACCCCTTGTGTCTCAGCCGATGTTAAGAGGGGACATCTTACTATGGGTTAGAAAGTGTTGCATGAAAGGAACTTGTGAAAATACTGCATTGCTGCTGAAATGGAAGAAAAGCAAATTTTTTTGGGGTAAGAGCCCCATCTTACCAAGAATTGGGAACATTAGAGGAAAAATATGTTCAAATATGTTAGAAAACACATGCCAGCAAACTTTTCCACTCAAACCATAAGGTTCTCAAAACATAAGATTACTCAGGCAGTGTATCTCATTGCATGTTTGAAAGCTCCTAAAACCATGAACACTAATGTTTACCTCAACGAGTTATGCTGAAACAAAGGACCTCTTTCTGTGGCCTGTTATTATGTGTGTGTGTTGTGGAAGTTGTGATGACACCAACATTATCACACCAGAATCAGTATTTAGACAAAAGCTCATTACAAATAAAGCAATACAACCATGCCCTCATAGTCAAGCATTTGAACTGAGGTTTGGGTTACATTTGGGTCTTGCACAATCAATGGAAGTGAATGCCCAAGCACAGTGACCAATGTGACTGAGTGAGAGTGTGTGTTTGTGTGAGAGTCTCAAGTTCCCACCAAAGCTGTAATTAAGTGGCATTAGCATAACTAAAAGACAACAAATCAGCTAATCAGGTGGTTGTTAATTGGAGGAATGAGGAGCTCAACTCCCCCACTCCTCCCTACTCTAAGCATACACATGTATGTAGAAGTGTGGCTACATCAGGTATCAGGTATTTCACCTCTACTCTGACAAAATGGGCCTCAAGTAAAGATGCTCCATTTGTGCAATCAGTCCTTAAGTCAGTCCTTAAAAAAGAACTTTGTGCAAAATTGTAGTTTTAGCAGTTGGACACCCCATAAATGCAGAATTTATTCTTCAATCTTTTACCAACCTTAAAAATTATTTATTTGCTACCCCTAACCAATACAATAAAAGTATCACCTTAGATAGTTTTTCTCCTGCAACATATCTTGTCTGTATCCATTTAAAAAGATCACATCTTTTTTGAGTTGTAATCACTTTCCATTAAAGCATATCTGTCAACAAGCAGTCAACGTTAAGCTGTGTTTAATATTTTCATTTACCCTGGAATGAAGTCTGACAGATCGTCTTTCACCATCTGTCAAATGTTAAATTTAACATCAGGAAAATGTTGGGAGAAGTGTTGCAATTTTTCTGCTGTTTGTTCTTGTAAACACTGATCTTATCTCTTGCATGAGAAAGGGGCGCCTTTTCACCACAGTTCTGCCTTGAATTCCAGTCTGCGTCTTCCTGCAGTGCTTAGCACCGAGCACATGCACTCATGCCAACAAAATGTACAAGCCTCTATTACATAATAAATATTCTAGCATATTGTATGTATGTTTACTGTCCACAGCTCAAAAATATTTACACACAGGTTAGGATAGGTATAAAAAGCATGAACATGCACCCAGATTAAAATAACATAACAAGACACTGCTGGTGAGAAAGCAACCTGAGCACAATTCTTAAGGAAGTTCTGTTTTTATGAATGCTTTTTCAGAAGCTGTGATGTATTAGCATTTGATTAAGTCCAAAAACAACAACAGCTTTCACAATCTCAGCCATGTTAAGAAAACATAAGTATTTTTTGAGATTGCATCCAAAACTTCATTAATTATACAGACTGAGCAATAAAAAAATTAAGTGAAAATTCTGAAATTTAAATGGAAAAACCCAACAAAACTCCAATCCTACACAAATAGCTCTATTTCTGTTTACACAGATTTCAAACATAATCACCAGTGCGGAAGTATTTTTTGAAAGACTGATGGTGATCAGTGCTAAAGTTTCACAGCTGTTCTGGTTTTGCATCCTGCTTTGAAAACTTGCCAAGACACTTTTCAAATTAGCCAGTACACAAGTAACAATAAGTGTATACTTTTCTGTAGCTACAGGAAATTCATCTTTACATTAAAGGGTGCTATGTTTTTGTTCCTGAAGTGACTACTGTAGTCTTAAACGTTTTCAACACCAAGAGACTGAAGAACCTGGTCAGTTATGGTTCCATAACTGCCTGCCAATTTGGAAATGCTCATGTAGAGAAGAATGTTGAACAAACCCTCACCGTTCTTTCCACCACTCATTGGACGACTAGTGAGGCATCTTTTTGAACAGACTGCTGAAACTTTACTGGCACAGCAACGGGTATAGGGAAACACTAACTGGCATACTTATGCTGTCATTATGTTATTTTTGGTAGGTTCCGAAATGCAGGCTAGGGGAGGCAGAAAGTTGCAAAATTACATTCAATTAAGAAACTGAAGCCAAACATAAAAAGGCACAAATGGAACGAGTAGAGAAACTATCATGGATGGAGTGTAACAGAAGGAGCCAGTGGAGAATATTGAGACTGGAGAGCTTAATAAACAGAGGAGGGAATGAAAATGACAAAAGAGCTAATTGTAGGTAAATGAATGCAGGTGGGCATGATAAAGCAAATGAGGAGGTGAACAGCTGGGAAGGGGAGCAAATGTAAAGGCTGGCTTAAGAAAACAAATTCATACAAAAATCATTAAAACTTACTAAAACCCGAGCATTTTAGATTTTGTGAAGAAGTGAACACATTTCTTTTTCCTGTTATGAAGTGAAAAAAAGCTTACATGATTCACGTTAGATGTTAAAAAATCTGGCAGCTGTAATGTTTCTGTGAAGCTTGGCGACTCAAAGTCTGTGTGTGGTGCTCAGAGCCTGCTTTGTCTCAAAGAGGGAATGGAGAGAAATCAGAAGGGAGGACTGAAAGACAAAAGAATGAAGAAAGAGAAACAATATCAATAATTGAGATGATGAGCAATCACAAAGGGGAAAGTAGGGCAGATAGTGTTAGAACAATTGCCAGGCAGGAAAAGGGTCTTGACTCGTCACCTCAGAATTACATTAAATACAATCTATTAAATGTACACTTTTCTACTGGAAAAAAGTTTTTATAAATTAAAAACAATCAGCAAGTCTGTTTTATTCTGTGACAGAATTGGCTTCCTCCTTGTTTGCCAATCACTAAGATTTATTTTAGCCGACAAATATTTTTAAACATGAATATTTTGGTGACTCAATCCTGAACTAACTGATTCTCACTTGTTTTGATCAAACTGTTACCTATACCCAAGGATAAACCGCTGCCTTTCTCCAGCAGATAATGGTCAACAAGTAATCTTATAGTGCACATAAATCTAAGTGTATGATATATTTACAATGAACAGTGAAATGTTGTAAATAAAGCTCGTTTCCCTATTGGAAATTATTCAGTAGTGTTGTTCTCATTTACAAGTTTCCTCTGAGGTTTAACAGGCAGAAATCTAGGATGATTTTCATCTTTTAAACTTTAAAAGATGAAAAGAGGCTTTAAAATTTAAAGCCTCTTTTCTTTTTTTAAAGTCAGTTCTGACTTTTTTACCCATAAATCAATTTTTATCCTTTGTTGTTATTTATTAAAAACTGTGTAAAATATTTTCCAGAATAATATTAATGTACACAATCACATTACAAGATAAACCAACTCCACTTTCTGCTAGTTTGTCCATGATGCTGGGGACAATCAAAAGAATGAGGGGGGCAGAGTTGAGAACCAAATCTGATATATATATATATATATATATATATATATATATATATATATATATATATATATATACTGTATATATACTGCTCAAAAAAATAAAGGGAACACTTTAAGTGTTAAACACCTGTTTAAGTGTTCCCTTTATTTTTTTGAGCAGTGTATATTGCAGCTAGGATGAAAAAAAAAAAAACATTTGTCTGTAAATAAGTACAACTCCAAAAGTGGCATAGTTTTAGCTTCAAGCAGTTCAAATTCTGTAAAAAAGAATTTGCTATCTGATTATTAATTGGCGAGCAAATTAGCTCCACACTGTATTGACTGAGTTTCACATGTTGATGTTAGAAGTATTTTTTAGCTGCTGATGCCTCCATTGTCACAGTGATCAAACGTACACTAAAGGAATGCTGTTAATCCATTATAGGCAAAAAGAAAAAGTTACTTTTCTGATTTGAAACATTAACTGAACTATTTATTTATTTATTTATTTGTACCGTTAAGTGTACTTCTAATATTATTTAAAACAAAAGGCTGAAATGGTTCAATGAAAAATATACCACGTGTACCAATTTTTTCCTCCAACTAATCATCAGATTTCTTGTTACTAAAATAATTACTAGCTGCATCCCTTTTGTAAAGTATTAGGTTAAGCATAAATCAGTATTTCTAAGCAACTCTACAAACAAAGTAATGCAAGTTTTTCATTTTAATGTTTTCCTTTTAAAAAAGACTTGCTCTGCATTTAAATTAGGTGACAACACAACAGCCTTTTATGCAGCAGACAATAGAAGTACCTCTGTTAGAGGAAAACTGCATGGACTGCAAAGATTTTAAGTTACCCATGAAGTTGTCATCAAACAGATAAAATTGCTTCTGTCAGAGGACAAACTGAATGAAAAACCCACCTGTGTAACAGACAAAAACCATCCTCTTCACTACATCCTTATTCATTACAAGCTATAACGCTTGACAAAGAATGGGGGTTTGCCCTTCATCTGCCTCTTCATTCCCTCACTACCTCTGGCTCTTCATAAAGAACAGAGTGGGAGGCTGAAAAGGTTAAAGTGTAGCTGCAGGTTGGAGATCCTGCGTCTGCCAGGGGCACCTGAAGAGGGGCAAACATTTACCAGCAAAGAAAACAGGGGGGGGGGAGAAAAAAAGCTCAACAGCTTGCCTGAGAGCTGCAGGGTCTGCACTGAGTGCCGGTGTAGAGCCCTCGGTGAGTTTGTCATGTAATTGAGTCAATTGTTGACCCCCTGTTCAGCCTGCCTCGGCAAATCTTTGGAGGAAAAGCCTGCCGAATAATTAATGTTCTCTCCCTTGCTTTCGCTCTTGCTCTTCATATATCCATCTTCTCCTCCTCTTCACTTTGCCCCCTCATCTTCCCCCACTTGTATTCTGTTGTCCCGCAGTATAAATGTGCTGCGGGTAAAAGGCCGTCATTTAGGGAGGGAGGGGGTTGCTGTTCAGGGATCTGCTGAGGCTTACAATCTTCCTTTCAGACCAAATCTTTCTTACCCCCAGCCCTCTTTTCTCTCCCATTTTCATTCCTCCTTTTGTTTGCGCCGTGGGATGAATTTTAATCACTCTGCTCTCCACCTCCAATCTCAGTACCGTCCTATTTTTTTCCCCCTTTCGTTCCTCAATCTGGACACTTTTTCTGTTTCTAGCAATAATATTCAGCATTAGTGCATCATCTTCATCCTTGTTGCAACAGATTTATCCCCATTCAAGGTAAAATTAGGAAGTACCTCTTCAATAAATAAGCATTTGCCTCTCAGGCCTTGTGTTTTTAAGAGGTGCTGTGGCAGATGAGAGTAAGGAAATGGGAAGAGAGGATGAAGATGAGAATGACAAAAAGAAGGAGGTTTATTCTGTGGTGGAGGGGCACAGAAAGAAGGAGAAAGGAGGATTGCATTCTGTTTGTAAAGAGTGATCATTTTTAAATGCCTCCTTCATTCGAGGACACTTTGTTTGCACAGGAGATCGGGCTCCTATTGTGATGCTTATCCCAAGGGACAGCGCAGTGCAGGGACAGTGTTTCTGGTCACATTTCACACACTTTCTAAAAAGCTGCAGTTCTCAACTAGTCAAATGTACATATCTTTACGTTGCAAGAAAATGATTTGGTAATGTGAAGGCATATGAAACGTAAGGTTGAACACAGTCAGTGAGCTACTTTTAACTGGCCTGGACCAGTTGATGGCATTTACGAGGCGACCAGAGGAGGTCAAATGGCTCCTCAGGTTTTATGGCGATGTTAGGTTGTCATCTCCAACTCTTGTAACATACAAGATTTTCTGAAGACTGCAAGATCATTGAGAAATATTATTGATACTTAAAAAAAACCTGAGGAAAGTCTCTGATGTGGGAAATAACTTTTTTAAATTACTTTTATTACAATTCTTTTTATGTTTAAGCATAACGCAAGTAAAAAATTACCTACTGAATCTAAGATACGTTATACTACAGTCATGGGTTATAACTAGAAATGCACTAATTAGATGCAACTCTGCTGCTGCTCATTACCAAGTTTGTCTGGCTCTGATTTTCCTTCAACAGCCTACACATGTTTGCTACAAATCAGCAAACATTGACTATAAAAGAAAAATGTCCTGCATTTTTCAAAGTAGAGGTAGTAATTTTAAATCCAGCCAAGAATGAAGAGATCACAAGATTTTCCCCAATTACACATCAAAGCATCAGCCTCCAACCTTCATCTATTAATTACAAAACTCAAAACAAAAAATCCATTACAGGAAATTGCTGTTTGTTGAACTGTTTATACATCAAATAAAGCTAAGACTTTTAGATTTGGTAAATTTAACAAACCGGTCTAAAAGGTATACTATGAACAAAATGATCACGTGTCAGAGTCAATCAAGGGTAAATTAAGATCATTAGTCAATTTATTTATTTACAGTGGAGTCCCAAAATTATTCAAAAAGCTGGTAGATTTAATTCTAAAGTAATATTTATTTTTCCTAAAATACATTATAACATTTGAATAGACATAATATAAATGTTGTAAAGTGACCCACCCATATTCCAGACTTAAATCTCACAGTCAACCTGTGGAGGAAGCTGAAGATTAAGGTGATGTTCTGAAGGTCTTACAACCTGAATGACTGGGAGTCTCATACCAAATAAATTGAATAAATATGCATCATTGGAAACCTTCAAAAAGCTGGTCAGCAATTATTTATGTAGGATAGCTGGAATCCTGCGATGCCAAAGATTTGTCCAATGATAATATTATTTTTAAAAAATGTTATATCTGGTTTTTTAAATAATATGGAAATAAAAACAAACAACAAAAAAGTCCTTTATGGATGAAAATAGTTTTAAAATTAAATCTGCTAGAAGTATGAATACTTTTGGACTTAACCTTTTTTATTTATTTATCATTTATCAGAGCGTTTATATATATATATATATATATATATATATATATATATATATATATATATATATATATATATATACAGGGGTTGGACAATGTACAGGGGTTATACAGATATATAATCTGCTATTTAAAATTAAATAGCAGATTTAATTTTAAAACTATTTTCATCCATAAATAAGTTTATAGCTTTCATAGCAGAATTCCAGCCATATTATATATATATATATACTTAAAATAATTTGTATTTCCTTTTTGTTTGACCTTGAGTGTTTCAGTGGAACAAAACAAATTACTATATTTTGATTGCAACTTCACATGATTCAGTTGACATGCTCTACTGTAAAAAGAGACAGCTGTGTATAATTATTTAACGTCTCCCCTCTTTCTACATCGTTTCTCTCCTGAATACTTGTGTGTGTTCTGCGTTGAGAGCTCAACATTGCAGTCTTTTCTCCACTGTTGGAACAAGGAGAGTAAAATCCCAACCCATTTCTTTGCTCTCCTTCTCTCTCCTCCATCTGCAGCTCTCCTTGTGGAGTGTTTGTTAGGAAATCCTGAACAAACTGCAGCTGTTTGTTCTCTCTTTGTCGATGACGGGTTTTTATAGAGTTCTACTGTTGACAATTGTGTGACTCCTGTTGGCCTCACACAAGCTGGATAACACTGTGCAAATAGGTGTATGTACACACACATTCACAGTCTATCCAAAACACACTCGAGGCCTCCGTCCAAATCACTCAGAGATCATCGTGAGGAGATGTAGATAAAGAACGTGACACGTTATGTTTCATCAAAACACTGAAAACATACTGCTGTAATAGCATACTGAAAAGGAGTGAGCCATTTCCTCAGCAGAAAAAAATATCTTACCCTTTGATGTTATTTATAATTTGTGACCAGCAAATTAGCAAACCGATTCCCAAACTGTGCTGTTAGTGCTCGAGCAGAGTATTTCAAGGAAGACATATAAGGATTTGTTAACCTTGGCAAGAGGAATTAAATCATATTGACTTGATGTGTGTGTGTGTGTGTGTGTGTGTGTGTGTGTGTGCGTGCGTGCGTGCGTGCGTGCGTGCGTGCGTGCGTGCGTGCGTGCGTGCGTGCGTGCGTGTGTGTGTGTGTGTGCTAGTACCTGAAAACACACAAAAATTGGATTTTGGTAATGTTAGACAGTGAAGTAGGTTTAGAAGAGATCAGAATAGGTAGTTGTGTCAATCAGAATTAAATAAATGAATATTGCTATTACTAAAAAATATTTAAAATAATACGTATTTAATTCATAATGGTGTTTAATTTAATGGCACTTTTATTTTGTAAGACTATTTTACAAATTTTTGGGTACTTAAATTTTTCAGCTCAGGTTTTATTTCAGGCTCTTTTTACATCATGTTTCTATATTTAAATGAAGGGGGAGAGTTTTCTCTGTGGGTCTGGTCCGGTCAGAGTGCAGCGACCTGAGAGACCGTGAACTTCAGTGCATTTGCATAAAAGACAGCAAGGCCTGTCGTTTTTTAAATATTTCTTTTGTTTTTATTTCATGGACATTTTTA
This sequence comes from Xiphophorus maculatus, assembly GCF_002775205.1. Lineage (NCBI taxonomy): Eukaryota > Metazoa > Chordata > Actinopteri > Cyprinodontiformes > Poeciliidae > Xiphophorus > Xiphophorus maculatus. The sequence continues at coordinate 12,739,951 of NC_036462.1, read as the reverse complement.
ATTTATTTATTTGATGGAGATTATTTATTAATTACTTATTAACAATAGTATTTACTAATTTAATTTAGAATTAAATGGCTCTCCATAAATAAACACTTCCTAGATGTATTTGGGTAACCTGGACGGCAACTAGGATGCACTCAAAAAACAAAAAACAAACAGAAACAAAGGGGTAAGAGAGCTGCTTGCAAACAAATCTCCAAATTTTTATTTTCTTCAGCAAGTTTTACTCACCTCAAACAAATACAAGTGTCCTCAAAAGTAAATTTTCTCTCAACCGTATTTAAAAGTAGAAGTAAGGATTATTGTCAAAACACTACCACTTTGTAATTTTCCTATATTATTCAGATTTTTGCAAATGTATGCATGCTCTACAGTTCAAATAAAAACAGGCATTTATTTTCACCTTTATTATTGAAACACACATGTCAATTTTAAAGCTGTAATATACTTTAGCAGTAACTAAGGAGAGGGATCTGACAGCATATTTACTTTGAATAAAATGCAAATGTTAGAGTGGAGTCTTGACAGATAATACCAAAAATAATGTAAAGACCTTATGCTTCTGTTGAAGTCATTGCCAACATCCTACCATGGGATTCAGGTCATAGGTTGATCCACTGATTCACAAACAGACCCATGACAATTACCATTTACTGTGTTAGTGTTTTTTTCTGCCAAAAAAAACAATAAAAAAGATGAAGTTGCAATTGACTGGTCCAAAAATATAAACCAATACGTTTTGTATATGATGAAGGTAACTCAAATAAAATTTTTAGTTTTCAAAATGCATCTTGTCCATGTATCTTTTGATAAAATCAAATAAGCTGTTTCTTTGTTGTTGTTGTTTTGTTTTTTTCATGTCAGCATGACCAGATCTGAAGAAATATTATCCTTAATTAACTAAGAACAAAAAATAAAAAATATTGCTGTTTAACCAAAACACTTTGTATTGTATTGATTTTATAAGACATAAAAAGTCATATTTTTGGGAGATTGTAAGGGAGAGGAGAGACTGTGGGAAAAAGTTGATAGGTTAACACCAGTAAATATATATTCATTTCTAGTTGGGTTTTTTTAATACAGTACATAGATAAAAGACAAAAAACAGCAGGCATGACGTAAGAAAATGAAACAATAAAGGGACAAAATCAACTTCAATATTTGCAATGCTGACAAATGTACCTTTTAAATATGCTGGGCTTATCTGCTCAGTGTCAAAATAAAGCGATATATAACCAATGAATCAATAAACAAATGCCCTAAATCATATGCATAAAGCAGCAGTTGGCACTGCGCTAAAACAAAACCACAGTGACTGATGATCGCCATGTCATCATCAGTATGAATACAGCTAACTCAAACAGGATAGAAAAGAACTCTTCAGATTCCTTGGCAATGACTCAAAGCAAAAAGAAAGCGTAGGAAGGAGGTAAACCGCAGCACAAGCGATTGAAAGAAAGAAGGAGGCTGACAAAAACACACAGGGAGCTAAGCAGAGCTTCAATGTCAATGGGGGAGATCATGGATGCCAGTAGGGTGCTCAGCCTTCTGCACAATAGACCCCCAACTGAGCCAAGACCCTTAATACCCATGCTCCCATTTCACACATCTTCTCAAAGCAATCATGCAGCTCACATCCATCCATCCCCCCCGCCTCCACCTCTGTACTCTGGTTGTGCCCCCTGATTGCAGCAAGCTGACAATAGTGAGAAACTTCTACTAGTGTAACTGGGGGCCGTCCGGGGCCCCACACAGGGACCTTCAGGATACCTTGTCTTTGTGTATTGTAAGACAATAGTTACATCTCAGGATCGGCAGCAAAAGCTTCCCCTGTCTTAGCAGGAAGCTGTTAATAGTTAATATTTAATAGTTAATAATAGTTAATAGCATCAAGTGTCAACGATAAATGGATCATTATCATCTGATAAAAGGTGGAGTATGGTGCTGATAATGAGGCTTTGCGTTAAAATCAGAGCTGCAAGGACTTGTGCTGCTATTGAAATGATGACTACGTCTTCATGACAAATGCAAGGAAATTACATCAAATTGATCTGCTAACCACTGATAAATATTTTTGTAATGCAGCATAAAAAATATGTCTCTGCAAAACATGAAAAAAAAGAGAATTGTGACCAAGACGTAAAGAAAGGTAACAGGGAGACATTTATTCTGGGCTGTTTGTAGAGATCTACATTAGGTTCTTAAGAATTTCTGTATCAAAGCTAGGGTTAGGGGTTAAGTTTTTTGTTAAACTAGATTGTTTTTCATTATATTTCCTGAAACGAATCCTACTTATCGCATCAGTTTCCGTGGGGCCTATAATGCCCCATGGAAAACTAGACTACTCATGGCTTAGCTTTGGTCCTCTAGCCTCTCAGCTCTGCTACTGGTCACCACTCAAGCAGACCCCCTCCTCCATTTACAAGGCACTTCAGTAGTCAGCTGGTTGCTAGACAATGTGCTTGGTTATGTGGGTTATGTAAAGACCCTCCTGCACACAAAAGCCAATGTGGGTGCCTGTTATGTGCCGCTCTTCAGATCCCCGGGTCAGTTAGCAGGAGAGCTCTGGTCCTAACACTCCAAGCTGGAAACGTTTGCTCTCCCGTGTTTTTGAAGAGATGGAAGGGGAAGCTGATCATCTTTTATGTGGCTCCCATTCTCTCATTCAGGTTCGCACACGTTTTTTGGGAGACAATAACACAATGTAGAGGAAAATAAGAATCATAAGTATAAGTTAGATTAAAAATGTTAAAAAAAAAAACATTACCTCAACTCGATTAAAACTAAATGCAAACAAAAAATACATGAGAAAGACTGTACTGGCTGCTGCAGTTTTCTGTCTGTGTGTCATGTGACCTGTTCTACTTCTCAGATTCAGTCATGTGAAAAATAGGATATTCTATAATCTCTTGCGTGAGATTTTCTTTACATATTTGTGCATATGGATACTTTTTTATAAATTTAGACAGTAATAAGGGGTTCAAGAAATCTACATAAACAATAAAGACTGGTGGAAACATTGTAAAGCATATAATAACATGCAAATCCTGGTGAGGAAGGATGAAATAAGACACAAGAAAAACAGTTATTGGGGTATTTTCTAACTTTTTAAACTTTTGTCCTCAACTAGAAAACAAATTCTTGCTGATATATTTTGTTAAATGATGAGGGCAATATTATAAGCACAATTAAATTCTTTATTTCTTTGAGATAAATGGAATATGTTTATAATAAATTCCTCACAAAAAAAAATCTAATTCAGTGAAGTGTCATTATTAAGGGCTGATAAGCAAAAATTCCAACAGTGGCAAAAGTGTTGTCACTGTCAAGAAAACAGCAGGAAGAACTGCAGCAACAAGAACCTGATCTGAGCATCCCTTCTTTAAAACAATTTTTTTAGCTCTTTCTCACCACTCCAGCATTAAAATCCAATATGGCTGCTGTGCAGCTAAATGAATGAATTTGTATTTTTGTCATTTTGCAGCTCATTAAATCCATTACTCATGTTGCCAATGGCCCTGTACACCTAGATGTGCTTTAGTGTTTGAGTAACTTTTATCTTCGAAGGCAGATGGAACACAGCAAGTGTTTGGAGTCTCCACCCTCCATGTGTGGAACGACTTGTTCTTTTTAAATATGTAGTTTCAGCCATTTTCTTTCCAAGCTTGTAATTTTAAGTTGCCGTCAGTTTCCAAAAGTTAGATATATTTTTCACTTTACAGAACAAAATTAAATTACATCTTTGTTACAGATGCAGCAACAGGCAAGCTGACTTGTAGCTCCTACCACTGTACAACATTCACATTAATTTGGCTGCATGGCAGAAAGTGTGGAGAATTTAAAAATGGCAATTGCAAATTGTAATCAGAAAGGTGATTAAAAGTGAGATGTTTTTGTCAAAACAAACAGATGAAAGAGATTTAGATTGGATAAACATCCCAAAAAAAATTAAACTCATTTTTTAAATGGACATACTGAGGAGACGGGTTGGTTGTAGTATCATTTACCAGCACAGCTACAATGTTTACAAAGGCTTAATTGTGTTCCTTTTTCCTATAAATACGATGAAAAGTTTGGTTTCAATAATTTGCATGCACATATCTTCATAACTGTAAATGCTTTTTTAAATAAATGAACGAACAGAGCATTGGTGATCCTCTCCAAGGGTGGGCTGGAGTTAAAATTAAGATGTCAAAAAGCACAATCTTTTGATTAAAGAGGTTAATGCAATTCTAAGGAAAGAATTATTGCCAATCCAATCTCACACACAGCACCTGTCACCTTTCTTGTGGCTCCTGCTCCACTCTCCTGCTACTCCTCCTCCTTCTCATGTCTCACCACATCCATATCTTTCTCCTCCTCCTCCTCACTCCTACTCGGACTGGTATTATCCTGCCTCTCTTTTAGAACTACACGACGACAGATGACACTGTCCTTGTCTGCAACTTAACAGCAACAATGATAAACTTTATAGTACTTTTGCAAAGAATAGAGTTAGAAGACATATACGATATAAAAACCAAGAAAAGCTGGAACAGACCAGCCATTCAGGAAGCCTCCTGAACATCCCGATGGCTAACTCGCCCCGTGTGTCTCTGTGTGGGTAAAGGTCAGAAAAGAGTCATCTAGATGGTAAACCACACATCTCTGACAAACCAACAGGGTGCTCTGATGGGCAACTACCTCTGAAGGAAAGCCTGGCGCTGTGTCTCTCTGTCTATAAAGATGAATCAACAACATTCAATTCAGTAAACACACATATCCAACAGATACCAAAGTGTCCCCAAACTTGCAAGATGTATTCAAGCTTAATGTGGAAGCAAGAAAAAACAACTAAACTCCAAATTTGTGGGTGTATAAAATGCAACTGACAACTTGTTAATATCAAAATATCCTTTCATTTAAAAAGACTGATTATTATTTCCATGGTTGCTTTCATAAAACAGCCAATACAATCTACATTAAAGCTAAAATAACTATTTCTGAAGACTTTGACTTAGTTTCAGGTCATTTTAAAACTTCAGTGCCCCTTTCTTGTGCCCAATTGCTGCTTTTCGTGATATTAAAAAGCATGCATGTGAATATTTTCATGTCCTACCTCTGTGTCCTTGGATTCATTAATTGTGTACAAGAATATTTCAAAGTACTGTATAACCTACATACATTTTTGTGTACTTGCTATCACAACCTGACAAAAATCAAATGTTTTTAGGTAACCTAAGCTGCATTTGGACTTAAAAGAACTCAGACTAATTGAAATTTCCATCATATCCTAGACAGCCACCTCCACCCACAGAGAGAGAGAGCACCCATATCTCTTCAAATCAGAACACACTGAAACGCACACTTGCACACACCGACGTCCAAAGACACACAAGCTTGCATGCTGACATCCCATCGCCCTCGCACAAACCCAGCCTGACAAGCTCCAGCATGTGTGATGGAGCTGACTGGTTGGAAAAGAGTCTCTCTGCCCCGAGGCTCAGCTCTCTCCGACAGGAAGCTGGAGTGTGAGCTGGGACACACAAGATGAGGGAGGGGACGAGGACGCACAGCACCAGCCAGAACAATAATCACCACTAACTGGAAAAACCGCTGTCCGTTCTTTTCCATTTAATGATTTTTAAAGTATGATTACAAGACACAAGTGCAAATGGATAGACATGCTCTAAGTCAGGGGTGTCAAACTCCAGTCCTCGAGGGCCGCAGTCCTGCAACTTTTAGATGTGCCTCTGCTGCACCACACCTGAATACAATAATTAGGTCATTAGCAAGGCTGGGAGAACTGATCTACACAAGGAGGAGGTAATTAAGACATTTCATTTCAGTGTTTTGTAGCTGTGGCACATCTAAAAACTGCAAGACTGCGGCCCTCGAGGACTGGAGTTTGACACCTGTGCTCTAAGTAATAAGCCAGTGAGCAGACTTAAATATGGAGCAGTGGTCAGAGGCCAAATATTTAAAGAAAACATATTTTATGACTTTCTATTTTTAAAACTTTCGAGTTTTGTCAAAAACACAGACCTAAAAAAATCAATACGGCTGCTTTGCATATAGAAGTTATGGGTGGCTTCAGGAAAAACCTGTATTTCCATTCCTGAAAACTTGAATGCCTTTAAAATGTCTTGCAAACATATTCATACCGCTTGAACATTTTCATATTATTGCAACAAATGTGTCAATGCATGGATAATATGTACTGTAGGTGAGAATTTCAGTTACCCAATGCTGATTTTAAGGCAAATAGCCTATTTCCCGGCAGCGAGGATGAGCAGAAGAAAAAACACATTTTTCATTCTCTTTAAGTGTAGACTAATTTCAACTACAAAGAAAATAAAAACAGTTATTTGGGATTGTTTCAGTTTTCAACCCAACTGAAACAGGGGGAGGGCTGATGTTTCAGCAGTTAGAAACTTTAAAGGCTACGGCAGTAAATAGTTTCTGGAGACATCATATCTCACTGTGCCACTGCTTTCATCTAGAGTTACAAGCAGTGACAGTAAGTCTGTGACGATGACAGCATCACATGATTAAATCACGGCCTTACAACTTAACAACTATAAACACCACATTGCCAAGATTATTTACAAAGCCAAGTATGTAAAAATTACAGCCTGGAAAACCTTTAAAATCTGAAGTGTTGAACTTAAAAAAACAGAGTTTGATGTTGTTGATGTTTGTTGCTTTGAAAAAATAAGAGGGACATTGTCTTTTGTGGGTGAACTCCTCATATTCAACACTATAACTCGACCCACAGATGCATTTTACATACAAATGTTGCACAATTTAAATGACAACATAATTAATTGACACGCGGAAAGAAAATTCTCAGAAACTCCAATGTGCTTTCTTTATTTGCTAAAGTTATATAGTGTAATCAGGGTCTACTGTCAATGAGGACGTTTTCCAAAAAGATATGTCGTGGTCAGCCTCTGTTCAGCATATAATATAAAGCACAATATAAAGCTTGCTAAGTAAGAATAATTTACACAAATTTCATAATAAACTTTATTTACAAAGGGACAATGTCCATATCTAGCACAGATGTCACTATTTGATTAAAGTTACGGCATAAGCTAATTCACATCTGCAGTCCCTTGACAGTTTACAAAAATAGATGTATAATACAATAATATAATAAAATGGATTAGTACCATACTGAAGCTATGTGGAACAGCCTAAAGTTCAATAACCATCAAAAGATTGCAGAATATCTACATCTGGAACTGTTTGCCCGATGTTCGCTTAAACATCTGCAGACGACATACAAAGTGCTCTTCGTGTCTCTGCTCCACAGCTGCACAATAAGACAAGTGTGAATAAATAATGCCTTTGCGTGAGATCATGTGGTTTTTACTGGTTGAAACTCTGAACATCTATTTCCAGTCATATCTCAAATCTTAAACACCCATAACTCAAAGCCAGAATCTATCTGTCAGCACACCAGAATGCTTTACGGAGCTAAAGAAGGTATGTATGATGAAGTATGATCCATCACAGAACAACTGACTGTATTCAAAAAGCATTCAGAGAAGTTATAACCTGTTGCAGCGTCAGCGGGTCTGCACAATGGCAATTTTTCAGATGCAAGTCAAATTGGACAAAAAGTCTCAGACAGCTGACAATCTGACACTGTGTCACTCAGGAGTCACAAGATTTTATTAGATGCCCAGTAACTCAGTCAATACTGACTTCTTTTAAAGTATGAGCTCAGCAGTTCAAATACTGCAAATACTTTACTACTTTCTAATCCTGCATGGCATTAGTCTTTTGGATTCTGCATTAAATAAACATTTATTTACTATTTATCTAGAATTTTATATATATTTTTTAAAAAGTTAGTTTCAGAGTCAAGATTGTTAGCAGAAACTTAGTTAGAAAATCCTGACCGACTGGTTGGTCAGCTTTGTCAAACCTATAACAGTGGCATTCAGTAGCTGCGCTTCCTTTGACCATATATTTTCTCAATTTGACATTTTTAAAATAAATTTGATTAATAAAAAAAACACAGCAATTTCAAAAAAACTCATTTTTTGATAAAATGTTTTGTCGCTAGGATGAGGTGGTTTGTTAGCTGTATCAAAATTGGTTTATTTTGCAAAACTGCAATGGAAACACTTTTTCGCATCACACAACTCACATGATCAACAACCAGTTGTTGCCACTAGCACAAACCATGTAGAAGAAGAGAACTGAAAGTATTTGGAGGATTATGGCAGCATGACTTTTAATGATTTATCATGTAAACAAGGCATCTAATAAAAAAAAAAGTTTGTGACATTATGAGAATAATTATTATTTCATTGCACGTCTTCAGGGTCCTGAGGAGGCGCTGTTCCCAGCATGCATTTGGTGAAAACAGGGGTTTCTGCACATTTCTCCAGATCTATCACAGCAAGCATTCTCAGCATTGTGTGAGAGAAAGGAAAATTGAGTGGGCATCCCTGTAACCACACTCTGTATTCAGCAGAGTGTGGTCCCACAACCGAGCATAAACGCCCAGCATGGCATTGCAATCCTCCCTGCAGCCCACTGACCAAGAAGCTCCATCAAACAGGATCTTCCATTCTACTCCCCCCATGTTCCCAGTTTTTACCTCCTGTACACTCAGAAAAAACACCAAGCTTCCCACCCTCCCTACAGCCATTCTTTCCATTCTTTCACGCTCTCCTCAAAGTTTTGCTAGCAGGTGCATTACTCTGAACTCAAACCGATTCTGCACCTGCCCTCCCCCAAAATAAAGCCAACCTGGTTGAAAGCAAGAACAGCATTGGTAAAAAAAAAAATGGTGCAGAAGGAACAACAGAGTGAACCTGAAAAAATAACAGCTGCAACAAACATATTGTCATTTAACATTTGTTTCATGCTGAGTGCAGCAGCAGGTCAGTTCACAGCAGGATCTGCACCTCTAGGCATCCTTAGTGGCATGGCTCTCTGTCCTCAACTACAATTAATCTCTCAATGTTTAATGACTGTGATGATCAGTTCTTAGGAGGGATAGTTTTGTTAGAGAAACACGTCTAGTGCTGATATTCTCCAACCTCCTTTTTTTCTTTTGATTATTAAATTATGATAAGTAATATTAAGTGAAGATTGTGGGCAGCTCAGTGGTGTAGCAACAAGAAGTTCCAGGTTCCAGGCAACATTCCTGATGGAGAAAGGCAAAAGCAGTGTTTGGAGTCAAGATTAACCTTAGTATTACTACACGTGAAGCTTGTAACTTCCCAAAGAAGGTGGAATAACAATGGTGGATTACCTTCAAATTCAACACCTTCACCTCAAATCAATGGCCAAATGGTTAAAACTTTGACACAACTGGACTTAATCTGACTGTGGACTGAGAACTGAGAACTCAACTTGAGGAGAAACCAACCATTTTACAAGGAACCTAACAATTTATGACAGGAAAGGTGGTCAACCATCTGCTACAATTGCACCAGGATTTGGATGATGGCTACAACAAGCAACTTCCTAAAGGATTTTTAACAAAGAGCCTGCAAAGATATTTTAAACCTTTTGTTATGGAAAAAAAAATCTGCAATATATTCAAACTTTTGCACCTAATTCTTGATTATTATATTTTAAAAATTGTATTTGGTATTATCATTACTCCTTGCAAAATAAAACTTGCATTCCAGCTTGATGCGAGCCGTCATCTGGAGTCCTGGTGTGAAAACCCTCCTCAGAAATCACACCTGCATCAATCCAGTCACAACATGTAGTTAAGCAATTTACCTTAAAAAAACCTCTGCAGGCAAAATGACCTGCATGGAGCTTTGTGTGTGGCCAAAAACACACAGAGCATACAAAAAACAAACGGCACTGTAGATTTTAATATCTTGGATGCTATTAAACCAACAGCTGCTTCTATTTATTCTTTATTTTGAAACTCTACTCCAATATATGATGGAGATTTACATAAAATTCATGAAAATAAACATACAGCAGCAGTAAAAATAGAATCTAGTAAAAAATACATAGTTTTGGGCTGCTTTTATGAATAAAAAAATATATATTTTTAATGTTTTACTCCCTACAATCATATGTGTCTTAGAGTTTGTCTTTACTGGCTCTCTTTTTGTTATTTATTGGCTACCAGGAAATGAGAGCCCTCCCTGTGTAATTAATGGGCACAATTATGTAATCGAGGAGTGGTCTGCAGTTTGTTGCAAACAGCTCCAGATGTACTGCTGGCCTGTTGTTTGAGAGGAATTCAATTCTGGTGATCACCTATGATGGGGTCACCACCAGTACCAAGCCTGAGGTCACTCCCCACTCCCCAGACACCCGGACCCTATTTTCTTTCTCTTGTAAATCGAGCTTTAATGGTTTACAAGCCTTCCAATAACCATAATACCTTCAGAGTGAATTAGCTTGCAAAGCAGGGAGACACACAGGCAGAAATGAATCAAAGTTCACAAATTGCTCAATAATAAGGAATTACTATGTGAAATTGAGAATTTATATGTTTTGATCTCCATAATCTGTGCATGTCTTTTTTTAAGATACAAGAAACTTTAAAGGGAAGCTGGTATATAATTAACTTTAAAAATATATTAAATGTTAAGAAATTCTAAATGTGCATGAGTAACATTTTGTAATTCAGCAAATTATCATCCCATATTTTGTGAAAGGCCTGATGAGGCAAGGGGGGTTAAAGTCATCCCATCAGTTTTATGCTCCTGACTTGCTAAGTAATGTAGTCAAAGCCACGCATCAGATGTCTCAAGTATAATGAAGCTGGCTTTACAAGAGGGTGATGGATAGGGAACAGGCAGCTCCGGAAGACTCAGAAATCATTTCCAACCAGTAAAGTAGAAAGTCAAAATATATAATTTAAATTTGAGCCATTTGCTAAGCCTTCCACAAGATTATTAAGTTAATCTGCTGTTATTCTTTTGAAAAGAATGCTATGTGGGGGATCTCCGAAACAGATTTTTTGTGTAACTTTAATGTTGCACCACTTCTCCTACTGGCTTCATTTTTGAAAGCTTGTATAGCTTTGCCAGAAGTTATCTTATGCACTTGTGACTTATGAAAGGCCAGCGTCAGCTCGGAGGTAGATCAACTCCAGGTTTGAAACCGAAATGTCTCAAACCTGGAGGTGGGGTGGGGTTGTTGCCTAACTCCAATGGTCATTGGGTGAAAGGCGGGGTACACCCTGGACAGATCACTGGACAAACAATCATGCACACACACACACACTCATAACTAAGCTTAATATAGAGAAACATTTAACAGTCATGTTTTTGGACTGTTGAGAAAGTAACTAGAGAGAACATATGCACCTATATATGCACTGGAGAACATGCAAACTCCTTGCAGACACAGGTCATAATTCAAAACCTGGACCTCCTTGCTGAAAGCAGTTAATTATAGTTCTTAAATGAAAACCGGAATCAGTTGAGATTACCATCAGGAAATAAAAGTTGTGCAAAAACCAGGGATTTCTAGTGTTTACTCCCAACTGGTCTTTCTGGTTGTTCTGTTTGTATGCCCAAACAGTACAACCAGCGCATTAGTGAATCAAGAAACCAACCAAACCACCCTCTGTGCTGGATCTTAGATCATTTGAGCTGATTCAGATGCTGCTGATGTCATCATTTTGTAGGGCACTATAAGGAAAGCATTTCAGAAAGTATTTCAGAAGTTGTTTAGAAGAAGGACAAAACTTGGCCAATTTAAACTGTGTGCTTTTGTTTGTAAAATTATCACTTTCTTTGATTTTTAATGCATCTGTGGGGTTCTTGTAATCGTGAATCACTTGAAGTTATTCTCCCTCATCCCCACATCCTGAAATCATTCTGCTGGCTACATGTGGGTCCAGATGATTCTTCTGCTGAGTAAAACAGTCAGTCCTGGCATGAAATACAGAGGAGGCAGAATTACATCTTATCTGATCCCGGTTCATGAACTGAGATGCAGATTGTTTCTGTTCTTTCTCGAGGACAAACTCGATCTCAGGGGAAATCAGTTTTTAAACATGAACCAAGTGGTTATTTTGGAAAAAGAAAGCACCAATTTCCAAACCCATGAAATAATTTGTTAATAAAAACAGTTGTGCTACACTTTTTACCAGAAACCGTCCAGAGTTCCCTACATAAAACCTGCCTTCAAAGCCCCAGACGCCATGAAAAGCGCTGAAAAGTCGCGGTTGCCAAATAAGAAAGAGCCAACCACTGGAGCTCAGTCAGTTAGGGCAGGGCCAAGCACCCAGTCAGCCAGTCAGGATGGCTAAGTTTTAAATGTGTTGCAGCAGGAAAAGCTTTGGAGCAAGGCAAGCAGTCTGGAGTCTGCAACTTTCCCCTGATCCAGCTAGTGCACCGCCCTCCTAGCAGCCCACCCAAGAAGCAGCCCATGGGCATAAATTTGAGAGGCTGACTCGCTGCGGATTTAAAACAATCTGCATCTCTCTCCCTCTAACTCCTACACTATGAAATGTTTCACTCTTTTTCCCCCCTGCACTGTCTTTTGCCCTTCTTTCCTTTCCAGCAAATTCCACTTTTAATGAGACTAGAAAGCTCTTTCTCAGACTGTGCCAACAAAATTATTTTCTTACAGGCTTAATTAAGTTAGCAAAATATATTGAAAATGTACAGGATATGTATTTTTGTGTATCCATCCAAGCAACAATAAAGAATTAGACTTCTATCTACTTAAAGGAGGCCACAGAAAGCTTTGTTGAAATAAGGTTAATTACATCTATCAAAACTGAACCCCTCTGTAGTTTCTTTCTCCCTGAAATTAGATATTTCTCTGGACACAAAATGTAAGTTTTAAAGCTACGGAGCAAAATAAATGCATTTAATTAAACTTTTTTTTTTTTACACTAAAAAGAATAAACACCCAGCTTCAGTTTGCACAATTACAAAACTGCCAAAGCTCTGAATCACCTCTGCTCACTGCATGCTTCAGTGTGTTGTAGCCTGACTGTTTAGTTGCAGATAAGCCTTTTTGAAGGAGGCTTTGTCCTTTTGCTCAGTTTCTGCCTCATCGACACATGTTCCTTGTAAATCAAAATGAAGCTACAGAAATTTTTGCTCTTCAGCTAGAACATCATGTCTGAGATGTTGTCGTAGACGTGAAGCTGTTTGACGATGAGAGCGGTTACCTTTGACCCACAACAGATTCCTCTTGGCGTATCAGTGACGACTCGGGCCTGCATTTGGCTCGCAGCAGTCGTAAGTCATATACGCGCGTGTCACTGTGCTGTGAATGTATACTGACTTCCTGTTATGGCATCTGATCTGGCTAACATGGCAACAACCTAGCCGCTGTAGCTTGTCACAACTATCATTGAAAAGGGAATAGAAACAGAAGCACTTAGTCTAACAGAAAAGACAGGAATGGGAACATTTTGGAAAAAAAGAGATGGAGGACAATTTATTTATTCTGAAGTGGGATATTTGGAAGAGACGTAACAAAAAGAAACAGGAAGAATTATTTTCTTTGTGGTTCTTTAGCATTGGCTACAGCACTAATCTGGTTAAAGCCATCCAGTGCATTAGAAGGTCAATTTCCAGTTTTAAAGGATTACTAAAGTTTTCAAAACATAAAAAAAAAATTATTTGTAAGTTTGAAACTTTTTGTACTGCCTAAGAAGAGTTTCCTCCAATAGTCATAATGCTGGATTAAAACTCTTAGATCAATTACAGACTCAGAAAAAGGGGTCAGCCAGAGATTGTGGGGTCAGGTTCAGGTTGATCAACCTGTTTATCAATTGCTGGTGTGAGATGTTTGATATTGAAACTGAGGAGATTGACGTGATAATGCAGTTTCATAATTCTGGTGAGTGGCGGAGCCCCACGGAGAGGTAAGTAGGTCTTCAGAGGATGTGGTTGGCAGGGAGAAGGTGGGCAGTGCAGCTGGTAACTGACTCTTCTACGGTTCCAGGGTGGAAGCGTGAACAAGTGGAGGTCTGAGGGTGGACATTCAAGTGATCGTTCGATACATCTTGCAGGAAAGTTTCCTAGGAGGGCAGTCAGCAGAGAGACTGGCATAGGTGAACTAACAGATAATGCATGGAGCAGGGAAAGGCTGTGAGCAAGTACTGAGTATCCAGAGGCCACTGGACACACAGTTTGAGTTAACCATCTGGCATCTACCTCAGGAAACCGCTCCTCTTTTAAACTCCTCCTGATTACTCCTGATGAGGATCAGCTGGAAGCCACACCTGCCAGTCACACCCTGTGGAGGAGGAAGGTACAAGAAGCACCACACAAACACAAACTGTCCTGTACACAACCCCTGAAGACGTGATCGAACGAAACAAAGTGTAACGTTCCTCCTTCATCACCTGCTGCTGTCAGTCAGCTGACATGGATGCATTTTTGCTTTTAAATAAAAGCAGGCAGATAAAAATATACTCACAGCAAATCTAAAACTTGCATAACCCCTGTTAAAAGGCTGTGCTTTTTTGATGTATGACAAAAACCTTTTCCACCTTTACCGTGACATATACAATATCCAAATAAAAATAAATCTGTAAAAGGAAAAACATTTGAAAAGTTAAAAAGCTCTATAACCTGTTTGTTCAAGTGTGTACACCCTTAAAGTAATACTTTATTGAGATTATAGAGTATGTAAAGTTCACACTTGCCATCGCTTATATGTGGTGAATCTGAAATGAAGTTAAGTCTCTCTGAAAGATTAACTTGATATTTACAGAGAGAAAAGATCACAATAACCTTATCAAAAGGAAGGTTGTTGCTGTCATCTAATTTAGATAATGTTTGTGTTAATGTGCAATATTATTTTGGTGGAGACTGCTGGTTAGCTGATTGTCAGTTTGGTGGGATAATTTCCAAACTATGAAGAGAGCTAAAAAAGCAAAGGAACGTACAACATTTTCACAAACTACTGCCTGACCCAAAATTCCAAGGTTTTCTCAGTCTTACCAGACTGGGAGCAGATAGACAAGTCCACAACTCATTGAAGCTGAAGTTGTTCGACTGGGAAAACAGCAACAGGTTTAAAATGGTCTCATGCAAAAGTGTAAACATTTAGTAGCTGCATTTTGTTGTTTCCGTCTTCCGTTATTAACGTCTTCAGATTGAGCTGTTTTAAAAGGTTAAAATTAGCTAATTAGGTGACCTTATAACTGCCTGTTAGCCCTCCACCACTTTGGTGATTTCTAGACTTTTCTATAAAAATTATACATCTTTTTACTATCCACAACATAATTATTGCTAATGACATCCTTTAAATTATCAATGTTGTTAACCTGTAAAGCATAGGTATAAAGGCATTTCTTACATCAACAGAGCTGCTGTTTTTAAAGGGGAAGTATTCTGCAAACTTATATAATGTTATAATGTTATTCCTCATCAAACACATACCTGGAGTGTTGCTTTGACTCATTCAAGCATGTTTGAGAAATCCTTGAATCTCACGTGGCAGCCATTCAGAGGTTCCTAAACACCTGCTCATACACTGTGCTGCCTATTTACCCAAAGCTAAGCCTAGAAGCTTTAGTCCCCAAACTGAGTTCCAACCCCTCCCATGTGCCTTCCTCTCTCAGCTCCTCCAGACTAGCAGCAGCAATTAGCAAACACCTGATGGAACTGCGTATGTGCTGTGTTTATCATACAAACTACAATGCCCCTAATAATGGTTGTAAACAGCACCAATAAATGGCATAAAGAAGCATTGCTGTGATGATGTGCTGGAAAGAATAGAAGGTTGTTAAAGAACCAGAGGCCAATTTCTTTAGGAAATTGGCGTCTGTTTCATTACAGCCATCAAACGGCTAATTAAACAGACACTGAAATAAAAAAATAAAGAAATGTTCAAGTCCTGAACATTTCTTTATTTAAAATATCCAACTATACTTATGAATTAAACAAAAACAAGAAAATGCTAAATGTAGAAACTTGCAGAACACAGACACTGACGGGAGTGTGTTTAATGTGGAACTGCATGTTTCTCAAAAACATATGGCAAGCCAACATTCTTAGGAAGTTATCTCATCTCAGATAACAGAGTTGTTGTCCAGAAGAGCCATCATAAACACACGCAACATGAATATCCCGCTGTACTTTTTCCTCAGTCCCTTCGTTTCTGAATAATAAAATCAAAGCATCCATGATGCAGTTAAGGAACTCTATCATTACCTTACTTGTTATAAAACAAAAGGTATAAATGTTTGGAAAATAAATATGACGCAAAACCCATGATGATCTGTCATATTGCCTCTCCTTCTCTACAACAGCAAAAGGGAAATGCAGACATGTCATTTTTTTTCTTCTAATTGATGAATACTACAGCCAGATGTCAGACTCTGTATTGTAACTTCACTAATTATGTCAACACCTAAAAGCATTGTGGCTATGGCAACCTAGTGAAATAATAAACACCGCCTCTTCTTCACTTTCTGCCTGCCGACAGTAAAGCACAAGATGAGTCATCAGCAGTCGAGAACACACACATTGAAACACACAGACAACCCCAAAAAAAAAAAAAACACACATGCACAGGCAAACAAGTTAGAGTAAAAAATAGTCTGAATGAACCTGCAGGAACAACATAAGAAATACTACAAGACCAGGCTGTTCCTGCTTCTTTCAGTCAGAGCCACAAACTGAGCGGATTTAATGGCGAGTAATGAGCATCAGCGTGGGCTGTTTGTGCACACAAAAACAACCCAGCATTTTCACCTGGATGCTATTATCTGTCGTTTGATTTCTAATATCAACCACATGAGGTGATAGTTAGGCTTACTTGTGCACAAACCCACACACGCACACCGACACATGGAGGCAAAGAAACCAACCGCCCCAATTCAAAGCAGAGGCCTTGAACGACCGGGAAAAGCGTCAACTCCTCTTACTGTCGGCAGAAAATCTACATCACAGGCATGCATATACAGCGCTGCAGGCAGTAAATTTTTAACTTTTTCATCTGTACTACCTGGCAAAAGTATTCACATCACTTCATATTCTTCAGATTTTCCCACATCACAAACGCAGCCCTCACTGTATTTTACAGGGACTTTATGTGACACACAACACAGTACAAAATCTGAACAATGGAAACAGAACGAAAAGGATACATGGTTTTTTAATAAATCAATATCTGAAAAGTGTGGCATGGATTTATATTCAGCCTCCTTCAATCAATAGGCTGAATATTGAACACACGTAGGTTCTAAACACTCAGAATATAGACTTACATTAAAAAGAGATCGCAGCAGAAAACTCATAAATATACACTCTGCCATTATGCTCCAAGCCCCCAAAACTACCCTTCCTCCCTCACAGCTAAACACACGAGGAATCAGTTCTGAGTGGCTTCAGAGCTGAGAGAACAACAAAAGATTGTAGCTGTAATTTTTGCTGCAATTACAGCTACAGTTTATTTGAAGTTTGTCTAGCTTTACTCATGAAACTTAAGTTTTTGCTTGTTTTTCTGAGCAAAATTGTCCAAGCTCAATCAAATTGGACAAAGCCCCACTTTCAAGCTTTGCTACATACTCTCAGTTGAACTCTGCACTTTGACTGGACCATTCCAACTCATAGATATGCTTGGAGAAATAAGCACATCTTGACTGGATGTTTAGAATCACCTTGTACTTCCCTATCAGTTCTGACACACTTCCCTATCACTATTGAAGCAGGACATTCACAGAGTCAGATGCTGCCACTACCATACCTCACTGTCCTCATATTATTTTCAGCTTGAACTCAACATCTTCCCACCAAGAAACATGGTGCTGTTGGGTTTTTTATTAGACACATAGCATCTTGGAAGTAGGTCTCAACTGGCCGTCTCATCTTGGCCACGTCTTTGTGGGTTTTGCCATACTCTTTCCATTTTCCAATTTTTGGATTAGACAGAGATCTGTGGGATGTTCAAAGCTTGGGAAATAGTTTTTTTATCCTAATCTTGTTTGAAATTTCTCCACAGTCTTATGCCTGACTTGTGCTTTGTTTCCTAGTCTTCATTGTTATGTTCTTCTAGATTAAATTTAACATATGGACTTTGCTAATTAGGAGGTATCAGAATACAGAAGGCTGTCTACAAATACATGCCGCACTTTTCAAAATTTTGCACATAAATGTGTTAAAATCTAAGTATCATTTTGCTTCCCACTAGTGTATTTCAAGACCAGTAAAAACCCAAAATAAAACACATTTTGTTTTTAACAAGACAAGATATGAAGACATTGAAGTGATATGCGGTACACCTCAATACTTCCTCACCAGAATATTTTGTTTCCTGAAAAAATAACTGATGAGTCACAACAAGATTAAAACATGTGTGATCCTAGAATTAGTTTAGCACTGCTAATAGTTAATTATCTTCAGCACTGAATTGATTTCATAAGTCTTTTAACATCAAAACAAAACAAGAAGAATAAAAACCTCCACTGGACTAATTGCATCAAACCCGGCTGACCTCTGTCTCATTTTTCTATCCCTCTGAACTGATCGGCTGTGAAGATCATTCATCTAATCCCGTCCGCTGTGATTTGTCCGATACGCCCTCTAATGGGTGGGAAATCTCAGAGTGACCACGGACAATGATTTTCAGAATATTTCCCATGGTTGCAACATTTCCCCTCGCTATTATATGTGCCCTTTGACTAATGCGATTCAAGCTTGCTAAATGTTTAATGCTTTTGCCCTCTGGTGTCAGCTCTTTACTTAGTAGCTCCCCTCCTCAATGCTGTGTCTCACTCCAGCATCATTTAGTCTTTTTACTAATCTCTGTACAAATCTCTGTGAAATCAGCAGCTAATTCTTGCGCTTTCAGATGGGCTAGGAAGCAAGTTTTGCCTCCAAAACAATTTCTTCACTCTCAGCCAAAAATGGACATGGAGTAAACTGAAGATGTGCAGCAGATCAGAAAGAACGCAAACTCAAATCTGATGAGGCAACAATCATCTCTGAATGCCTTTCCTCTGATATGTTCATGTGCCTGGAAGTGGTAAACAGGACAATGTGGAGATAGAAGAAAAAGGAGCGAGTTCTGTGTCCTTTGGAGCGTCCCGGGCCGAAGCTGTGTCCTTTGGAGCGTCCCGGGCCGAAGCTGATCGTCCGTGCGGTTTGAGCCAGGCCTGGCTCAGACAGACAGACAGCTGCTATTAAACCCTGATTGTTTCAGGTTCACAGGGTGTGAAAGGGTCTGATTGAAGGGCTGTGATCCCAGTGAGGGTGGTCCTTCTCCCCCTTACCTCCCCTCTCTCTCTCTGTGTGGAAGGTGGGAGAAGGACCGTGTAGGGAAAGGGGGGTGATGGGTTGCAGGCGTCACGTGACGAGTTTCTTGCTGTGCGGACTAAAATGGAATCTTGACAAAAAGACACCACTTGTTGCTGCCTGCTTCTTGTTACACCTGTGTCACATAATCAGGGGCCAAACCCTCCGCCCCCACTGCCTACCCAAAACTCCTCAAAAAAGTGACTTTATCATCATGATTGATACCAGAGAGAGCTTTGCCCAAAGTTTTACTCATTTTTACTACAGTAGATGCAAATTCACCCAAATAAATATTGTACGAGGTCAAAGAAAAACCCATCAGTCCCCTGAGATGACTGTGGTAAATCACGTCAGATCTGACCTGTGACTGCAAAATTGAGGTCAGCTGCTTCCTGCACAGTGTATTTGTTTAAGGCCATCCCCATTAAGGAGCCTTTCGAGCTCAGTACACTTGATAAAGACCAGAGAGGGTGAGGAAGCTCCCCTGCAGAGCTTTTCTCATGTGGCCAAAGGACAAGTGCAGTCTCGTCCATCGAATGCTCCCCTTGTAAACCTCTAAAGGAGTGATTGGTCACGATGGAAAATGACCCTGAGCTTTTTATTCAGCTTCTTTCAGCATAAAAACCTGATAACAGTAGCTAATTCCACCTTGTCCAGTTGCAAAGCAGTTAAATAATTTAATATCTCATAAATCCTTTCAAGGATCTTCCTCTTAATGCAGTCTACAAAGGTATATGTGTGAGTGGGGAAGGTTCAGACTGTGTGTGCTCAGCACTTCTCACTGTCACTTTGGAAATAAATAAGTGTTTGGCCTCCCCATTGAGGCCGATGTTGACGCTCTTCAGTGCAGGGCCACTATTAGCAGTGGCCTAATCTTCCCACATTAGCAGCTACAGTCCACTCTTACATAGATAATTAGATTAGAATCCATCATCTATCCCAGATTAGAGATGGATGATAGCAGGGTTCAATTCATAAGAAGCACCAAAAGTGCAGATGTCAGAAAACCATCAAAGTTTATGCATTAAAGGTTTTGACAAACTGCAGCAAGAGGTAAGCATGTAGGACAAATACTGACACCAAAAGTGTTGTGAATTACAAGAAACAGCTGTTCTCGGGTGGCCCTGCTACTGTCCTCGGGCAAACCTGCAGACTCCCCACCCCAAAGGAAGCAGTTTTAGGGGGGTCTGCAATTGAGCCAGGAAATTCAGCAAAACGTCAGCTTATCCTCTCATGTCTAAACAGAAAACAATTTCAATATCTTCCCAGGTCTCTTTTAAACCCAAAGTAAAATATACTCTGCCCCAAGAAACCACCAAGCCCAGAAAAACCGAACACAATATCTTATCAGTTAAATGGAAGACTTAAAACAAAACGTCACATAAACAAAGACATGAAACAAACTTACTGTAACACACAGTTTAAAGTTTCCATCTGATTTAAAGAGATCCAGGCTACAAGGGTGATTATAAGGCTGCGCAAAAAGTTACTTTCAAACCAAGAACAAGCATAATCTAGTCAATTAATAATCGACTGTAATTTAAAGAGCGACCATAAATCATCAGCTCTGCTTACCTCAGGGTAGAGGAGAAATATTCAGCATGAAACTCCCTGACTGGAGTCCTTGGAAGAGCTCAGAGGATCCAGGGACTGAGAAAGTTTCCAGTAAAGCCTCCCGTCTCTCTCTCTCTCTCTCTCTCTCTCTCTCTCTTTCCCCTTTCTTTCTTTATTTCTTTCTTTCTCTCTCTCTCTCTCAACTTTTCTGGTAAGCAGGCGGATGGAGATGAGTGAAATCTTCACAGAAACCGACACATTGTTCCTTCTTCAGCAGGGATCTTGCATACTTTCGAATTCTTCAAAGTGTCTTTAGGCAGACGTTGACAAAACTGCACCCCATGTTCGGCTCTGGAGTCCCGCAAAGCGCCTTGGAGTTGGCTGCACAGCCAATGCGGGAATGCGCACCCCCTTCTCCCTCTCTCTTCCCCCTCCTTCCCTGTCCTCCCTCCCTTTCTCCACAGCCCGTGGACCACCCCGAAACAGGAAGTTCACTTTTTGTTTTTCTTAAAAAAAGAAAGAGAGAAAAAAAAAGAACCACACTGCCTCGGTTTTCTCCTCAAACTTAACATGCAGCCCAGAAACACAACCAAACTGATGGTCGGTTAGTTTACCCCCATCTTCTCAGTAAATAAAAGAACATTCCTTTAAAGTAATATAATCAGCTATATAAAGGCATTACAGCCTCCAAGTGTTTATCAAATGCTTGTACGTACACGGCTGCGTCTATATTAAGTAGGTTCTTATCTAGTAATTGTGAAAACCTATCTATAAATGTTTGTGTTTACTTTAACAGTGTAACTTCATAGCAGCCCATCGGACAGCGTGTGTGGCTGCCTGGTTGGCTTCTTGTGGGGATGCTGCAGATTGCTGAGCCTCAACCAGTCAAATCCACCACAAAACCTGGACTGGAGTCCAATCCGCTGCCCTGGAGCCGGACCAGCGCCGACTCGACCACAAAGTTATTGGGTTATTAAAGAAGAAAGACGTGCGCCGACACTTAACCTAAAACCAGACCTTATTATTTCAGGAAGTGTACATGAACACATATGCATTTAGTAAACATGTAAGAGTAATAAAATAAAATTTGTAATTATATTTTTATATTTTTATAAATATGTACATATTTTTGAAATATTTATTTATTTGTTTATTTATGTATTTATTTACACAGAGAATAACAATGTTTCAGAAAAAGAGAAGAACCACAGTAAATATCAACGGCAAAAAATATATACATTAATTTTTTTCATCTTAACTATTTATTGATTTATTTCTGAAAACATAAATCTTAAAATGGTATAACATAGCTAATGAATTTATTCTATCTAGATATTATCTAGGCTGCACAGTGGCGCAGTTGGTAGCACTGTTGCCTTGCAGCAAGAAGGTCCTGGGTTCGATTCCCGGCCGGGGTCTTTCTGCATGGAGTTTGCATGTTCTCCCTATGCATGTGTGGGTTCTCTCCGGGTACTCCGGCTTCCTCCCACAGTCCAAAAACATGACTGTCAGGTCAAATGGTTTCTCTAAATTCTCCCTAGGTGTGAGTGTGTGTGTGCATGGTTGTTTGTCCTGTATGTCTCTGTGTTGCCCTGCGACAGACTGGCGACCTGTCCAGGGTGTACCCCGCCTCTCGCCCGGAACGTAGCTGGAGATGGGCACCAGCAACCCTCCCGACCCCATTAGGGACAAGGGTGAACAGAAAATGGATGGATGGATGGATAGATATTATCTAGTTGTTTGTTTATATATATATATATATATATATGCTGATGATTATTAAATTATTTTAATTTCAACAAGGACAAAAACAGCAACCCTGCACTTGAGAATTAAATAACAAATTTAAACATTTAAGAATGCAAGCAGTTTCAATGTGATATTGAAAGAGGTAAGACAATGATATATCCAAGACATTGAAACAGTATTTATATATATATATAAAACCAGCATGTCAGAGACTGATATAATACAAAAACTACACACCACAAAAGGCTGAAATGTTACTACATCAGTTTGTGAAGTGTTTATGAGTTCGCTGACTTCTTATAGTATTTTTTGTTTGTTTGATTTAATTGCATAATAACCCATAAAATAATAATGTGCTTTTTACAGTGCTTGCTATTGAATACATCTGTAAAGATTTAACGGTGCTAACAAAAAAAAATGTATGTGTTAAGTGTTTTGTATTCAAATGTTTAGCAGAATCCAAACTCATCACCACAGGACCAAGAGTGTTTATTAGCTGCACATCAGTGAATAACTACATTCATGAGGCGGTTTTATTTTCAAAGCAGCCGGGAAAGCTGAGTCAAAGCCTGAACAGTTGGTGACCCGAGCCAAGGCTGGAGTCCATTCACAGCATACGGCCAGTGGTTAAATCAGATTTTGTCAATGAGAGTTGTGGTGGGCTTTGAGCCCAATATAGCTGCAGCAGCCAAGCAGTGAAGCCTTGGCTGTAAACCCTCCCACAGATGCTGCAACCATATGTTTCATCTGACAGACGGGAGAATCTCACACCAGCTTCACTTCAGATTATCAATGAGTGGGATTAAAGGTGAGGAGAGTTTATCGTAGTTGTCGTTAAGAGCTTTTTTTTTTTGGTCCTTCTAAAACTGGAAAGCATAATTTTGCTAAATATAGGAAAAATTATTTATACTTCAGATTTCTTCATTGAGAAGATTTGAACCAGATGGTTTCAGTGCAGTGATGAAGATGACAGCATGCATACACGTTTTTCAGTTAAACTAGGACAATTTAGCCAGTAGTTCATCAACTCACTATTCAAACTTTGGCATGCTAAACTATTAAATATAGATATTATTCAGCATCATGAAAAATGTTCACAGTAGAATATTTCATATCTGCATTTCTTATTCAGTTTTGTATACAGCAATATACATACAATATTGTATACATACAGAATTTTGTTAGCTAATGTTTGCACTTTTCTTAACAGCTAACATTAAGAAAACATTAGCTGTTTTCTTAATGTAGCAAAGGGAGAAAAGGTGAATGGGGCAGAAATAAAAAGTTACAGATGTCCACCTCCAAAGCCTATAGAGGGCTTAACGCACCAAACAGATTACCAACAAGGTAAGCCAAAGGAAAAGCTTTTAGCCGAACCATTAAGGTCAAGAAAAGACTGAAAGCTGCAGACAGGATGAAGTCTCACTGTTTGCTAAATTCCTAAAACTGGTTTTGCACAGTGTTACCACATAGTCTTCCAGCGTTTTACGCACAAAAATGTCTTAAATATGTGGAATAACAGAAGGTTTATTATAAGGTTATATGCACACTATACAGCAACAAAACATTTGAAACATTATCCAATATCCACTAAATGGAAAGAAAGTGAAGCCCCTTTCCTCATGGTGATGAATCCAAGGTTACAGAAGGCTATGGAGGATCATGCATGTTAGCCAAGTGAGTAGAAGAGAAAGCAGCTGTCACCAAGGCTCGGGGCATCTGGACACCATTCCCCAGTGCTGCAAAATCCAGCAAATCTTTTACAGGATTTGTTTTTCCATTGCAGATGGTCCTCTGCACATGTTTTCCTCCCATTGGCTAGGGGTCCCGGGTTGGCAGTGCTGCAGCCATGTAGGTACCACATATAAAGGTTTGCTCTGTCTGCAGCAAGCCTCTGCACACTGAAAGGAGGAAACTGGAGTTAAAGACAACAAAATGACCAGTGGCTGGACATCTCCGTGAGTGCATTTTGTAACAATCAGGTGCAAAGGTAAGTGCTGCACAGAGATTTTATTTCTAATTAAAAATTTAATTTATTGCAGTGTCTGCAAAAATGTTATTTGTGCTGCATGCACAACACATCACTATCTACCTTAATGTAGAAATGTTTCCTTCTTTCCTTCTTTGTTTCCTTCTTTCTTTTTTCTTTCTTTTTTTGTGCACTCTAAATTAATTTTTTCTGTTGTCATGTAACAGATAAAAATATTTAATAATCAAAAGTTAAAAAGTACACATATATCATTTTAAGTACAGAACTTACAGTTTCTCTAGGTGATAAATTCTTGTTGATCTTATGGAATTATGCATTATTTGCCGAGAGATAATAATTGGTGTGAGATAATAATTAGTGTTAATTGGTATGAGAAAATAATTAATTGAGATCAAATTCATACCCTTTCACATGGATGTGTAGATATAAAATAGAGAATTTGATCAATATAAGATAGGTTTAAACAGGAAGCATTTTTTTCTTTTGCCCCTTCTGACATTAAACAGTAAAAAAACTGTTTTAGGGTGACTGTCACTAGAGGGCAGCATTTTACAAGCCTACAAGCAGACAAATGAAACGCTCACATATAACATCAGATGCACATAGAATGCCAGGATTTTGTGATATAAAAAAAAGTCTAACCTTCCAACATTATGTCAGTTTCAACTGAAAATTAAACAAACACGCTTGAGGGATATAAAATAAATCTAATTGCATAAGTGAGTATATCTTTTGACAAATACTGTGTTTTATTCATCTTTTGATTTACTTTACTCACTTTGCATTTAGCACTGTTGGGTAGACACCTCACATTAATTTGTAGCAAACAGTTGAGTTGTCATTTTAGGATTTTTCTGTCAGATGTATCTTTTTTTTTCTTGAATGTGTGAACTAGGAAGAACAATTTAGTCTTTTTTAAAGCCTATTTCAAAAAAGACATTGAGCCCTCACTCAAACGTTCAGGCTGGAATATGTCATGGTTTGACAAAACCAGACTTAAAGTTTCAGGTTACAGTTTTGCTACAAAAATGACAACATAGAGCATCACCTTAAAAGCACCATACCAATACAAAACTTGGTGGTTGTAGGATCCTGAATTCATAAGCGTAAATCCTGGAGGGGCTCGGGAGGGCCCCGGAGCCCCCCAATCTGGGAAAAGTCTAGAATTGTCTCCCCCAAAAAGTAATCATTGAAGAAACATTTACATTTAAACAGGATCAATATGAAAAGGTAAAAATAAACAAAGAATTAAATAAATCTACCAAGAAACACATTAACAATAAAAATCAGACTGCAGTTCGTTATTTCATTACTTTGCTGAAACATGATAAACAGCCTTATTATGCCTTGGAAATCAAAACTGGCTACATCACTTTCATAGTCTTAAGCTTTTGTTAAAGGGAGCAAATATCTCATTCATATTTAGCCCTTTAACTTTTACGTTAATTAGAAGAGTTTGAAACAGGATGGAGGGGCTGAGCAAGTGGTAGGAGCCAAGAACAGAAAAGAGAACAGATAGGGAAAAAAAATTCTATCTACTTGTTGGTTCTCAGCCATCCAGAAAATGGCAAAATTAAAAAAGGCTTAAAAATAAAGCAACTTAACAAGTTGTAATTTAAATAGCCCATAACTTGTATTGGAAACCATTTCTATAAATCAATGTATATGAGGAATTTTATTAAGAGGAGCTACTCATTAAAACTTGTTTTTATTTAGAACCTTCCATTTTTGTGAATTTGTAGCAGAAATTAGATCAGTGAGACTCGTATTGAATTTTAGTTTTAGTTCTCAACAGTTTGTTTACTCAGAATAACAAATGTTTGATGTGCATTACTAGTCAATTTTGGTCCTGCAGCTTGAATGTGGTTTAAAAACTTTTTAAACCGCATTTTATGTTACATTGCAATGGAACTTTGCTGACCCCCCCAAAATTGCTCTTAAAAAATTTTCCTGTTTATTATCCCCCCCAATAATGAGATGGGATTTACGGCCTTGCCTGAATGGAGGTTGTGTTTCCTGAATGGATGGGCCGGGGTATGTTGAAAAGTGAATGGAATTAGGAAGAGATCCAAATACCAATGAATCCTGACTTGCAGTCAGGTAGCAAGTTGAAGACAAAGTGGGATTCCCTTTTTCAGTATCATAGTGAGTTCAATGCACCTCTCAAAGAAGGATTAGAAGTTATTCTGTATAAGGAAATCAAACGTTTACAACTGAGATGGAAGAATGCTGTTCTTTTTTTTTTTTGCTTCTACTGCTGAAGCTCCAGAAGCGCTGCACAGAATAAATGTGGAGAATAAGCAATAGCGTCATTCTATAATTTTTGTATTTTTCTCCAAATAGATGTGTTTATTTTCTTTTCAAAATAGAGCTTCAAGTTTATAGAATATAAATCACCTTAAATATGGGTAAAGGTTATTTTTTTGTTTGGTATTGTTTTGATGGTGTCATTTTTTTAAACCCCAAAAAGCCTGGCACTTCAATGGGAGGACATTCAATTTTGAAAGAATTTTGTTGTATGACTATGTATGTATAACAAAATCTTTGTTACAGAAATCCGTGAGTATATGTGGTCTTTTATAGTCTATTATATTCTGTATACATTTCTAGTATTTATACTCATAATGTTTTCTTCAAGCAGACAAAATCTCTGAAATGCCCCTGCTGTGGAATAGTTTAACTTTATATCAAACCTTTTACCTCTCATTTGTGTCTCTTCATGATTTCTTTGTGTTTGTTGTAGAAGTTCTATCATCTGGACAGATCACACCAGCAGACATTGTCATGAAACAGAAGGGGATAGACTGAAGCACTATCTTCAGATCAGGAAAGTATGCAATCAAGCATTGCTTTGCAAGCTTCTAAACATTGCAAACATGATCTTTTTCTAAAAACTTGACCTAAAGATTTATGTGAAAAAAGGTCAGCCCTACTAAAAGATATCTCAACACTCCACTAGGGGGCAGCACATTCGTTTGCAGTTCTGCTTCACAGCAAGAAGGTTTAAACCTGAAGGTGGGTGGAGCCTTTCTGTTCAAGGTTTGTAAACTCTTTCTTGTTTTTTTCTCCTGCTTGTTTCTTTCAAATTCCACAAGTTTTGTGTTATGTATTTGCTTCGTTTGTCTTAATCTTAATCAGGTACAGTTTTTATATCATTTTATGTTCTCTATAATGCAGCTTAGAAATGCTGAAACATTGTGAAACATTCTACCTTGGTAAATACATGTAACCTTGTCCAGCATACTCCTAATTTCCTGCAGCAAGTCCCCAAGCTTACATCTGTAAGGTGTTACATTACGCACATAAGATCCTGACATTCATTGCCCTGATTGGATGGATTCTGTTAAGTTGCCTCTGACAGAATTAGGTCCCCATCGGAAATTGACTGGGGTAAGACCGGTTCAGATGGAGGTAAAGCAAGAACTGTGGCATTAATTCCTTTAGCTGTGCTGATGCAAGCTCCTACTGGATCCTGGACTGTGTAAATCCAGCAGCCTCCGTTCTTATTTGAACACTTTCATTTATCCACTTTTAAACACGTAGTCACAGTGTGGATAATAAACAGATATTCTGAGGAAGGTTATCACTACTGTTTTTCATAAGTCAAAGTATCTGAAGTACTAATCTAATAAATGCAGTAGGAAATTATATTTTTTTGTGTGTTTTGGCAACATGAACAACCACAGTAAGAGCTTTTGTGTTAGTTATTTTTACTGATTTACAAAGGTTCCTTCAGTCCAGAAAAGCAGATGATGATAACCATGAATCTTTGAACTCGGATAAAACAGCAAGAACAATTTTTGAAATAATATTCAAAGGGAAAACTCTAGAACAGGGATTGCTGGTCTCCTCTAGCACCTCACCCCCTCTCAAAAAACAAATCCACAACTGTGTCATTCCATTCATACGTTTCACTGATGTTGTGGGTATTACCTGCTTTAGCTATGTGTAGCACTACATATCATGCTTCATTTGCCTTGTCGTTTGCAGTACTAACACTACTGTCTGCTGTAACCTCAGTTAATTTAGCCCTTTGTTTACAAAGAAAAAACCTCTTGGAGTTTTGCAAACCCTGTGGAAGTGGAGTATCTTCAGAACCAACCCAAGAAAATACCAACTTTAAATAATTATGGTCATACTTGCTCCAAATTTTTAGTTACTTTGCTTGGACCGGTCTCCTTACTCACTGTAACTTTAGTTAATAAGAACCAATCAATTTAGAAAGTTTGATAAATTATCAAAATTACATTTTCTGGTTTATCTTTTTCATTATGTTGTGCACCCCATGAAGCTCTCTGGTGACCCCCAGAGGGGGGCACGCCCCACACTTTGTAAAGCCCTGCTCTACAATTTATGATTCTGCCCCATTAATTTTTTCCCTCAAATACTCCTGTTGTGGCAGACCTATAATTTTCACTCTATAAAGTTGTAAAATATTTTCTCTTGTGACTGTGGTGAAACCTAACCATGGTTCTGTATGGAGTACCTGCTGTTGAAGGAAATATCCAATTAGCTACCAGCTGCTGAACTAAGTTGGCTGCTGGAAGTTTAGTGGAACATAGAACTGAAAGGGAAAGCATTTCTCAGGTGAGCTCACTTCATTTCAGTACTAATATTTTGTCCTTGTTAATTTGTGTGATTAATTTATGAAGTTATAGATTAAAGATAATGTCTTCTGCAATGCATGCGCTTATTTCTCTGGCTGAACTTGCCACAAAATTAGTAGGAAAAATACTTATCATGTATCAATTAATAATTTCATAAATTATTTTAACCAAACATGGTTTCACATGCACTGAAAGGCATATCATGAACACTTTATAATGGTACTTTTCTATAATGGTTCCAGTACCTTCAAGATAAGATGAGGTGTATTATTGAGGCCCTGTGCTGAAAAAACAAACAAAAAAACAAAAAGCATTGCTGTTTGATATAGCAAAATAACAGTTAACAAGCTTTCTTTAGCATTTAGTAAATGCGTCCGCAGTACAGCTAGCTGATAGAGGAAGTTAGAAAGCTATAAGTGCCCATGAGTCAAATGAAGACTCAGAGAATAACACTCAGAATCATTTATTAATCTCAGTATGAAAGTTTTAATAGGGCAGATCATTTTTGAAGTGTGCTATTTACTTTTTAACATTAGTACCTTGCTTTGATTAAGCTGTTCACTACTAGTTTGAAAACTTTTCTAGGATGATGCAATGGGTCAAATGTTACCAATGAAGTGCGAGGGACTGGCGGGGATCAGGAGGGTGTTATTATACAATGATATTTATTTCTAAATTAAGGTGTAATATCGATATAATCAAGTCAAAAGTGTAAAGCAGTTTGGTTATTGCAAAGACCCAAAGCTTAGCTATAGCAGCGGAAAGGAATTTTCTGCATTAAATAAAAATTTTTTTAATGTGTTGTTGAGTCATTAGTACCCAACAACACATTGAGTGTTGTTGAGTACTAACAACATATTATGGTGTTGTTTAGGTAACACTACATTTAGTGGGTAAATTTAGTGTTACCCACTAAATTTGGACTTTTTTCCAACATGCTATGCTTGAATCTTTTACTCTGGCAGATCAATTCTTGATCAGAACTATGCCTTGTGAGGCTTGTCAGTATCCACAAGTCTTCTGAGGCATTTTGCTGCCCTCAAGTGGCCGTAAAACTGTTAATTGTAGATTACATTATGAAATGCATATGGTTTTATCAACCTTGTTTAAGCAACAAACTGTGCAAATATTTGAAGAAATGTTAGAAGTATTTCAATTACCAGGCATTGACTGCTTCAGTTGTTGTTCCAGTGTGTTGTAATCAAATAATGCTATGGCATGTCTTCCTTACATACAATTCTTAACTAACATCAATATGTGTGTCTATTGCAGTTTTACAAGTGTGTGCCATCTATAACATCTATTTTATTATATTATTTAGCTAGGCACAGCAGATGTACAACTGTTCTCCTTTCTACAACTCATCTGAAAGTGACCAATTGTAAAGTGGTTCAGCACTGAGGTCCTACGCTGGATATAACAGGATATAACCTCAGAAACGAACATCAAATATGTAATACTTCATTGGGTAAGGTATATAAAAAATTTTAATTTGGTACCCATATGAGCAACTGACTAAAACCTTTTGCTCTTACATGGTGCTTTAGTCAGATCAGCATTATTCCTGGCACCTTTATTTGAGATCCCCAAATTTCTGTCATGTAACTCACACACATTACAGTAAAGATAAAGTCTCAAAACTGTAAAAGTTGGACACATTCACATAGCAGTTTGGGAACAAAATGAACTTCCTTAAGCAGCATTAACTTAGTATTTTGTCTAGCGCAACTGCTAAACCACAAGCATGGCATTCTTCAACCATTCCTGAACCAAGTCTTTCTGAATAGTTCGGGATGCTCATAAGGGATGCTTGTGAGGTCATTGCTTTATAACACATGTTCATCACTTGCTCAATTTCTTAACTGTTGGAGTACTTCAGATTTCACTGTGAAAGTACTTATGGATTTTTTTCAAACTATCGTTAAAGGTTCCATCTGCTACAAATTTCTATACCCTCAACATGTTGGCATATCTGGTGCTCCAACAAGTTTGCATTTCAATGAAAGAGGCTGATTGCTGATACAGCAAGGTACGTAGTTTCCACTAAAGAGTTTATTTTAGTTGCTGTATCCCAAAAGTAACTTTTAGTCGATGGTTTCTGAATGTTCATAAAACTACAGTCTCAACTCCCATTGCTTGTTAAACAAAATGCTAAGCACAATCAATGTGTGGACACTGTTTTTGCCCTGCTCTATACTCAAGTATGCTTTTTGCTAAGTACTGGTGGTACCCATGAACCTACAATCTACCACGGTTCGAGAAAGGCATGCAAAAGTGTATTCTATATGCTGAAGATGTAAGTATGTGACTTCTTTTTCATAGTTCTCTTGATTTGGTTTCAAACAAATTCATATGGTGTTTTTGTGTGACAGATGATCCCAAGAAACAATCAATCATATGAGAATGTTTCTTTAAAGGACGTAGACTTCTTCAACCTCAGAATTATGAGATCACATAACTGCCCCTTTCTACTTTTGGCACAGATTTGTATCTAGATTGCAGGCATTTAAAAGTTCATAAAAATTTTATGAGGCAGTTAAATGTAAATGTTTTGATATGTTTCAACCTGTGATTCAGGTGCAGATTCTGACTTGCCCCCAGTCTTAGAAAAGGTTCTTTGTGTTTTGTGTTTCAAGATATTAAACGTAGGTTGGAGAATACTGTTGTTAGTGAAGACTCTCTAAAAATGAGTATTCAAGGTCTATGCTTAGTCTTTGTAAGTTACAAAAAGGGTAACAGGATACCGGTATCTTCGCCAAACAGCTCTAAAAGTTCCAACAGTTCAATACTCGAGGGATATCTTTTAGATTTCAATCATATATGAAGGATCTTTTTAATTTAGTCTTTTATTTTACAAGTTTTAACTTCTTCTATTGACCCTTTCTGTTTTAGCAGCTAGAAATCTATTTCAACCACAAAATGGTTGAATAGACCGCTTATCTTACCAATAACTTAATCTAAGTGCTCTGCCGCTAAAGGAAATCATCTTAAAATGAGAATTTATTTTATCTATACCAACAATGCATGAAAAAAACACTTGGGGCACAGGTATCTAAGAAGATATTTTGCACAGTCTTTTGGGTGAATTCCCAGGGATGCTATAATGTTAGTACCTGAAGATGTTGCGTATCTGCTGTTGCTCTGATTAGAGTGGGTAATGGTCACTAGATCCTTTGAGTCTTTCCACAGCCTATTAGTAACAGTCATACACTGTTTGTGCTAAAGTGCTAGTTATCATTAGCATCTCCACGGCTATCAACTTTCACTCATTCATCCTTAGAAAAAACCAGTCTAGTGCCCTCTACTGTCCAAACAATGAACAACTATAAGAAAAAAATGCACCATAAGGTGTATCTTCAAGTGTAATGGAACACCATAAAAGAAAAAAGAATGCATGGATTAAGCATACACAATACATCAGGCTATATTAGTTCCTGCTATGATGGATTCAGTTCTCTGGATACGCCTCTTATTTCAACTCAGATTTTGTATTGAAATTATATGTCTATTTATGGAATATGATTACAAATATCAGCAAAATCTAGACCTCTTAGGTCCTCTGATACTAAGTGTTATTTTGACAATCTGACAACATTTTTGAATTAAAATATTAGGATGCAATGACAGAGTACAGTAAGCGTTAGTTTAATTGGATTATTCTCAATAGTAAATCTTAGAGCAACTGTCAGTTTTCTTACTTTAGAAACGTCACCATGTGGTAAAAATGGATCTTGTAGTTCATTTCATAATTAATATTTGTTTATCATTTTAGTAATCCCTATATTGGTACAGTACAGCCATATGCAAATGTTAGCAAATAAAAAATAGCAATAATTTTGTATTTCACGGTAATTTACAAACTTATCTTGAATCATTTGTATAAAACACATAATAAACATTTTAGGTAACTTATTAAAACCAAATAAAAAATACATATTAAAAAATTATGTATCTGAAGTATTTTAATACTTAAAATTTTAAAATGATGCAATTTATCACAAGTTTATTAAGTCTTGATTTGCTATCATAATCTAATGTTGCAATATAAGTATTTTTTTTATTATTACTGGTACATTACTGTGCTAGCTTTGTTCCTCGTCCCTATTTTTTATTTGAACAAACACACTCAAAATAATTGTTGGACTCAGATGAAAACTTTTAGGTTTGAAAATAAGTTAAGGGTAAAGTTTTGCCTAGGTTCCCGTTGCAGGATATTGTTCTGGAACAAGGTTCTCCTGACGTAACTCAGAGAGATAAAGCAAGTAACTGGGACTGTCGTAATGGGATCATCCTGTGGATTTAAGAGTTATTTGAAGGACTGTGTATGTTAAAACTAGAACACAGTAAACCGCACAGTTCCAGATTCTTCAAAATGACATTGAAAGCGTGTCTTGAAGGTCTACTGCATTCCCCTATTTTACCTTTCAGAGCTGATGAAATGCAACCATGCACAGTAGAAGATAATCTATGACTTTTCTATTGTATTCTGGGACCTCTGTGATCACTGGTAGAGTTAAAGAAACTTACAGAACTTCTCTTTACTTATTGTGAAAATTGGCATCTATACAGGAAATATTTCAAATTAAATATGGAATATTATTAACATCTAATTCTCTTGATAACCCAAGTGGCTTTATGCAGTGAAAAAATACATTTTCTAGCATCAAGTGTTTAATTTAACAAGACTTAACATGAAATCTAATTGTTAATCCCAGTGAAAGTCACTTTCTAATCATTTGTATGAATTGCTGTTATTTAATTGGATCTTAGAACGTGTATCATACATTTAGTAACTTCATGACTTGTTACATGGAAGGATTATGTAGCTGTTGTTGTACGCAGTAATCTTCTCACTAAGCCTTGCATCGTTATTTACTGTTTACCTGAGGAATCAGTGGAGAGAGTGGGAACAGTTTGGTTTCACGTCTCGTCCCGCCATGACACCTTGAGCAGCGACTCTGGCTGACACCTTTGACCTTCGGTAAAGGATTTATGGGATTGTGAGTGGAGTGAAGGATTTAGTGGCACATGGCAAAACAGTGGGTCTGTGGGTCAGTGTGTCAGTATATCAGTGAGTCAGTAGGCTTTTCATTTTCCCAAACTAGGTCAGCTATTTACTTTCATTAAATGAGGCTAATGCTGGAACTTCCTGGTGTCACACTGCTCACCTACTCACATGTCAGCATCTAACTCTTCTCATGCTCATGTTCTAACACCATCACACGTGCACTCACACCTTCAGCCTTCACCCATAGTCCTCACCAAAGAAAAACAAAGAGCATTTATTCTCTGAGTTGTTAGATCGAAAGGCAAAGTGAATTTTTGTATGTTGCCAGTCATATTTGAAACAGATGCAAAATCATTCTTCAACATCTGTTTCAACAAATCCAGCCATGCTGAGCCGCAGAGGAAACATGATGTCACAGATTACATTCAGGAATCAAATTACAAAAGTGTACCACTAAGCTGTAACTGAGGAGACAAAACTTAATTGAGCCATTTTTAAATTTTCCACATTTTTCTCACAATTTCTGTTTGTATTTAAGTCAGTGTGAACCTATCCAGTTAAGATTATCAAAGTTACATATATTTACATATTTTGTATAAATTTTCTTAATATGTTTCAGAATGATATGTTAATCTTTATGACATGGGTGCACGATGTTCTCCCCATTAGTTGGCCTGTAGTGTAACTGACTCAGGTTTGTTGGCCACAATGCTTGCACACACCTTTTCAGCTCTGCTCGTTCCTACTTTGAGCCATTTCATTAGGCTACCAATTTTGTTGTCATTAAGCCAAATTGCAACCAACATGCTTTGGATCTTTGCATGGAAGCTTTTACTTTCTGTAAATGTTTCTAAACGGTCTTTCAATAATGCTGCTTCCTCATGATGCCCACAACTTTATGAATTGCACCAGTCCTTCCTGTAGCATAACACCCCCACAACATGATGCTGCATGCCATCATTCTACTTCATGGTTGAGATGATGTTCTTAGGCTTTGAAGCTTCCTTCTGTTTTTTTCAAAATGCTATTAAACATAGTCTTTATGTCCTCTGTAAAGTTTAATTTGGCTTTTCATGTCACTTTTGGAATAATGACTTATTCCTCTGTGTGGGATTTCAGCTTTATCAAATAACCTTTGACAATTTTGGCCCCACCAGCCATTAGCAAACACCTGTTGGAACTTTGCATCGGCTGAGCTTATATCATGAAATATTTTGCAGTCCAGTGCACTGACAGACGTTTGTAAATGCTTACTAGAGGAATGTTGATGTGATGACATGCTGAAGGTGGCATGTAATTGAAAAGGAACTTCTTAAAAAGTGAGTCTCAATTTCAGGGTGTTAAATTGTTAAGTCAAATTTCTTTTAAGTCATGTTTGATATATGCAGCATTTTTCTAACAACTGAAAATGACAGTTACTTGATTGTGCTATAAAATGACACTATGTGGCTGGAAAACACATAATACTGCTCCTTTAAATATTTTTGTTCACTTGTTCTTATTGTTGTTAATCTTTTTCACTTCATTGAATTGTACAGCACTTTTGTCAATTTCAGAATTTTATGTGCTTTATAAACAAATTAACAGTTACATTTCAGCCGCTGTTAATAGAAGATTTCTTTCACTGTGGATGATTTATTCGGCATCTCCTCAATATCTTTTTACTTTTTGTTCTGGGTTTACTGCGACAGACTGGCGACCTGTCCAGGGTGTACCCCGCCTCTCGCCCGGAACGTAGCTGGAGATAGGCACCGGCACCCCTCCCGACCCCATTAGGGACAAAGGGTGAACAGAAAATGGATGGATGGATGGATGGATGGATGTTCTGGGTTTATACACATACTTTCAGGCAAAACAGGTTTCTAAAATTATTTCTTTGAAACCCAGAAGTTACTTTTTGTCTGGAAATGACACAAGTATCACCCAAAAGGCCATAAGACAAGGCACAATGGCTTTTTGAAAAACAAAACAATCTGAAATGTATTTTATGTGTTAACAAGTAGTGTCATATTAAAGATAGTTCAGGCCCTTCTCTTTAATCATTGGAGACATCGCTTTTCTTCACTAGTTCACTATTTCTTCTCACAACTAGACAACTTGACAATCTTGTTGCATGTCTGCACAGGTATTTCCACATTTCTTTTTAAATATCATCGCTGTCTTTTAGAAACCATGTGCTCATGGAAATTACATTAAAGTTATAAGAGACATAAACCAAAGAACCTGCAATGTAACTGACTAAAGGTTGTTCACTCAAGAAGCTGAAGAAAGATGTGCCACACTGCAGATTTTTAGTTGTAAAACATATGAATTTTAATTAAAATAAATGTACATGGTTAGTTGTTATATGGCAAAAAATATTTTAAAAATTCCCTTCGGGGCACTGAATGTGGGGCAGTGTTACTGAACTTTTGTTCCTCAGACAGCAGAATTGGTTGCCCAATAATTAGAAGGTCAGTAGTTTGATCAATTGCTCAATCTGTCCACATGTTCAAGTATTCTTGTTTAAGATATTGAAACTGGAAAATTACTTTGTTTTAATGTGATTGTTATCCCTGTAACAATAGAAAAAATATCCTTCATTTCAAAATGTTATGTCTTGGTTATTTCTTATGGCACTTCAAACCAAACTGTACAAAGCAGTAGGTTGTGCTACTCCAAACTATTTTCTGAAGGAAGAGGTGTGGTTGTTTGCCATTCTTAGAAAATCACCTGTAATGATTCATAATTTGCTATTGGCAGCAAAACAAAATTCTCCGATATATCTCACTCTAAAGGTTTTTCCTACGACTGCTCAAACAAGTAAACAAGCAATGTACAGAGTGATTTTAAAGTGAAAGTTCAGTTTTCTGGCTCTTCTAGGGTCATTTTGGAATTATTCTTTAACTAGTAGCTTATTGAAATTTGATTTTGCACCTGATTGATAAATACTGAGATTGTCATGTTCAAAACCTTCCTGAAAGGACACATTTTTGAGAATACATCTCATTAACTATTCTTTTCTATGTTTTTTGGTAATTTACAGGTTCCCTGTGAAGTGACTCCCTTTGGTTCAACCACAAGGTGCTGTCACATCAGACGTGATCAGGAGTTATTCATCAATCACATCTAGCAGGTTCCTTCTGATATATGTCACAAATAATCACATTCACAAACTCAAACATATTTATAGTTCATAGTTTTTACCAAGTTATAACCATAAACATCAGTATACTTTATTGGGACTTTAAATTGTAAACCAAAAAAGTTAGAAAATAAATGTAAACTTGATGAAAAATGTTACATTATCTTTCTATTTTTATTTCAATTAAATGTAAAACATTTGGAGAAATCTGTATTCAGGCTGTCTGAATTAATTCCTGTAGAATCACCTTTTTCTGCATTATTGCTGCAAGTCCTTTGGGATATGCTTCCTTCTGTGTTGCATCTCAAGACAGACATGTATCTTCCTTAATCCTCTCAAACTACTTAATGATCCGGCAAATTGGATTTGTGGCATCTGTGAATATTTTCTAATCTTTCAGATATTCTCCACATTTAAATCTTAGCGGATTTAAATGTGAACTTTGACTAACCCATTTTAACAAGCTTTTCTTCCACTGCTTGACGGCTAGTTAAAGAAATGTTGCTCAGCTACATGACCAAAGTTGTGCCACATAATAGTTGAGTTATTAATGATGAGGATTAGGCATTTGTTTGGGATCGAATATGGATAAACAGCATCTTTGGTCTAAAAAACTTCTTTTTTGTGCCAAAGTGCCTCAGATGGTGATTATAGTCCATTTTGGATGATGTAACATGACTGTGCTGTTGGCCTCGTAGATAGAGTTGAGAAATTTTTTTCAGGGAAAGAACAATATGTTATGACCTAATGATTTTCAGGAAAGTCAATTGTTGTGGTTGTCAGCATTTTGCAAAATTCAACAAATTCAAAGTTAAACATAAAGCATGTTTATATCAGTGCAAATGCAATTTTTCTTCTGATGTTCAATATGTTTGGAGCATTAGCTCGCTATATTTTAACATATTGTTTCCTTATATAAATGATTATTTATTTACTCTGATAGTAGTGCCTCTGATTTAAATTGCAATCAATCCATAATATAAATGCGTGATATGAAAGTGATTGCATGCCAAGGGAATGGGATGATTGTTTACTCATCAAACACAGACGGTCCATAAAGCCACTTCTACTGTTTGTATGAGCAAACATGCTCTTTGCCCTAGAAACTGCACCAGTATGATTATAAGACACGTGCATCTTTTTGGAACTAAAAAAAGCAAGACTGATGATTGTGTGAACAAAAGATCTTATTGTACTGAATTAATAGCATATTTTCTTAACATAGATGCAACTACATGAGCATTGCTTACTGTGTATATTTAAATAAGAATGAGATTCATCTTCTCTCATGGGTTCAGCCCATGAGCCTTAAGAGTTAATGACATGAATTAAACATACACAATTAATGCAACACAATATATTGGTTTATAATATATTTTATTGAAAAATGCACAGACATTAAAATTAAATAAATCCAATATTATTTTAGTTTAAAAGTCTATTATAAATCATCAGTGTTATACAAAATATAGAATCATACAAAAATAAAGAAAATGATTATATATTTAAATAGACACATAATGGCTTTTGTCATCAGCAAGTATATTTACAACATAATATGTTTGAACACAGCTACAGCTTATGAAAGTAAGCAGATGGATTCCTGTAGGACTGCTTACACTTTAGGTCACGCCCACTTTAGCTGTAAGTACAGTAAAAAAAATACCCCTCTAGCAAAGTTTGCACTGAAACTACGGTAAGGGTGATAAAGTGCTTGTCTTAGTGGTGCTGCGGTGCACTAACATGTCACAATAAGTCCTGGGACAGGAGATATTAGAAGATATAAACAGGGTAAGCTACAAAAAAACCTAAAAATTTACATCCCATAAATAGAAGATAATATGATCATGTTCCGCCAAGAAAAGCTTTGTCATCATGATTTGAACCAACAGAGAAATAGTTGCCACAAGGTCCTGATTTAAGGAGTACAATGGGTTACTGAGCTGTTCACCAACTGAGAAATACATTATTATGAACTATGCAAAGCTGTATTGTAAGCAATTCTATGATTTTGTTTTTACCTCTAACTCACTCATTTGAAAATTGCAAAATAAGGCAAGCAATGAATGAACAATAAATGAAAATGTGTGCTCAGATACCACAACAAGCAATTTTACCACCAGCATGCTTTAAATTAAACTATTCCCATTGAGGTTGTTATATTTTATAAAATAACACCATATATTTTCCAAATATGGCTATTCTGGTTCAATAACCAAAACAATAATGACAATCTCAAAAGAGGAGATTGTAGAGCCAATAAGACGTTCTAGCAAACAGAGACAGCTTTATTATTTATTACTGGAAAGATACTAAATTTACATCACCCCTGAAAACTTTAGACTTTGAAAGCTATAATTGCCAACGTGCATCAGCACATGCTCATTGACCCACCTGCCTCACAGACCTTCACATTAGCAGACCCTGAGGCAATAGCTAAATGTTTGCTCATGCTGCTGAGAAATGACCTTGGGTTCATAAACTGTCGAAGCCACCCAGCTCATTAGAAACTTGTGTAAAGAATACAGTGAATATGTTGTTCAAACATATTTCAAATGTATGTTATGGCTGGCTGCCCAAAGTCAGGACTCAGGCAGATTTTACCTGCTCTAACCTCTACATCTATGTATGTATCTATGCATACAAATGTAAAGCATACTTTGATTTAGTCTTTTCAATGGTGGGATTTCACATTTCATAAATCTAAAGAGAGATTCTTGAAATTGTCTTACATGTGTTCAAAATCCTTGCAAGACTTCAGTATGCATTTAGAAAAAAAGTGAACATATTTTGCCATCAGTGCTTGAATATAAAGAACACAACCAAATAGTTAGCTGTCTCTTCAAGCCTAAGAGGATGAAAGGAGTTGAAGACAGAAGCAATAAAATAAAGATTTCTAAAGGAATGTGGTGTCTTAACTAGTCGGCCTACAATCCAGACCTGAAAAGCAGTAAAAAAAAAAAAAAGAACGTCAAGCATATAAACAAAAAAACAACTAAATAAGAAAAAAGAAAAATTGAAATGACACTAAGATAAAAAATAAAAATTGCATTATATGCCCCTGCCTGAATTTTTTGGAAGTTATATTGTGGATTTACTTTTTTCTTCTTTTCTTTTCTTTACTGCAGGCAACAGATAAAAAAGACAATTTACTGAGTCTATTAAACAAAACAAAAACAAAAAACTTTTAAATCAATCTGGCATATTTGTATACTTTCCAAGTAAATGGTGGAACATTTTTTTCTGAGAGAAAAAAAAGGATTTTTACAGAGGAAATTAAAACATTCTGATTATTATTATTATTATTATTATTATTATTATTATTATTGCTAGATAGATTTGTTTCCCCAATCAATGTCCATGCAGTATTATTTATTGTTGCCCTATCTATCTAACCTTAAAACAATATTCCAATTCTGCAAATATAAATTGTTTTTTATTTGTATTAAAAAAACACTAAAAACTTTTCTGTAAACCCTTTGACAAAGCATTTTGTTTCTTAAAATCTCTTTAAAAAATTACTAATAATACCATAATTTATACACAGGGATTCAATTTTAAAAAGTACACAAAAATGTTACAATATAGGCATTCAGTGTCTTTGGTTATATTTATCGTGTTCTATTTTAGCCACATGTGAAAACCTCCTACTACTGTAAGTTGTCCAGTAGCAAACATCCCTCTTTAATTTTTCAGTCTTTAATATCTGCGTATTTCAGATAGCCTCTAATGCTATTGTTTATGTGCATCCGCAGGACTCAACTATCATGTCAGGGACGTCTGTTTTGACGATGCTGTGCTGAGAGTTAAAGTAGACCATGGACAGAGGCCGGCGCTCAGTGGGGATGCAGCATGAAGCTGTGGCTGTGTTGATGCCATTGACTTTAAGCTGATTGAAGACTGTAGCATGGAATGAGGATGCTATGCCCGGGGAGCCGGCTAGATGTTGGGGGCACTGACCCATGCAGTAGTTCATGTGGTAGCCTTCAGGTGCAATGATCCACTCATCCCACTGGATATCCTTAAACTTGATGTAGAAGTCTCTCTTGCAGCACACTGTCACCTCGTCTCCACAGCGCAGTGATCGCTTTCTGATTAAGTGCTTGGAGTGGTCATCACGCAGACGCACCTGGGCCACCATGAAGGGCTGGTTTGCTTTGTCAGTCGAGCCATTAAAGGAGCAAAGGTTCCTTTCACCCTCTTCGCAGCTGACCTCAAGCCGGAGTCGCCGCTGACCTCCATCCAAAAAGGTCTGCAGCGTGTGGGTGATGGGGAAGGTATGCCAGTTGCTCTCCTTAACCTCTATCATCTTTTCTATCACCAGGGTGCGATTAGAGTCTGAAGTCTCTTCATCTGTCGAGAGGAAGACCCGGGCAAGGAGGCGGGAGCTCCGGTGAGGATCTTCAGACAATTTGGCATAAATCCACAGAGAGGACTGAAGGACCTGGATGCTCTTGCCCCGTTCCTGCAGAAACTGAAAGGTAAGGCTAAGGCTGGCCTTGTCACCGCTGTCTGAATCGCCTATGAAACAATGACAATTTAAAAATAAACACAGACTGTTAATATTTTGAACATTTCAAGAGGTTATCACCTTAAAGCCAAAATGGAATGTGCTGAAATGATTGTAAGATAAAGCTATTAAGTCCTCTTTCTCTAAATAAAGGTCAGGTTTTGGTTTTTTTACCTTTACTTTTTATTTTTGTGATAGTTTAATATGGCATGAAGAAATGATTCTGCTGGAGCTCTTTAGCTATGTCTTAGATGGATCCGCTTTCAAGCACTTGGCTTTTGGTGCATCCACATTTTCTTGAAAAACTTTGATGTAGCATTCGATATACACAACATTTTAATCCCAAGAACTCCTATATGTTTAAAGGTTATGTAGTTTATTAAGTTATTTGTTCTGCTTTCTAGACTTGCTTAGGCATCAAGCATCCTAGTTTTTAGTAAGTCAACTGCCTTTAAAATGAGCCTTTTCTTTTAAAATATTTCCACATGCCTTTATAACAACACGGTCTTTGACCTATTTTAATATTTCAAATGCAAAAAACACTATGAAATCTTCAGGACCACTGTAGGGGGCGTGGTGTTTATCTAAAATCAAAATTCAACAAAATGAGCATTTTGCGCAGGAATAATCTAACTTCCCTATATATGAATATGTATATTTGGAAGTAATGCGATTTCACTCATTTCTCACATGAGTATAAGAATTCAAAATAAAACAATCAATCATAGGGGGAACACCGACCCATGCACTATTTTACGCACGAACTTGCCCAAAAGGTGCGCTCATGCAAAGTGTTTAAAAGTCATGCCAGAAAAGATTTACAGTATGGAAAAATAAAAGAAAAACTTACTTATATCTGCAAAGCTCACTATTTCATAGCCTTGATCTTTGGTAGGTAGACTGTTTTCTAGTTCAAGGGTACCATCCTGTCTGACGCGCCCCGAGTGCAGCTTGCGCAGCGCAGTTAGAAGCGCCACTTTAGGCACCGTCTGAGTGATGTTCGGTCTCTCTTTCAGGTGGAGCTTTTCCAAAAGGTGCTGTTTGGCGATCTCTATCATCATCTTCTGCTCTGCGTCTTTCTCCATTGCCGGTAAGCCACAGGACGCGCAGGCTGGGGAGCCGCTGACCCGGAGCCCCTTCAGCAGCAAAGTTGCCAGTAGCAGAAGTGAAATAAATGAAAAAGACGGCGTCATCCTCCAGCATAAAGAAAAGTTTAG
Source organism: Xiphophorus maculatus (assembly GCF_002775205.1). NCBI lineage: Eukaryota > Metazoa > Chordata > Actinopteri > Cyprinodontiformes > Poeciliidae > Xiphophorus > Xiphophorus maculatus. The sequence goes on along the minus strand of NC_036462.1, from coordinate 12,696,993 downwards.
CATTTTTTTTTTTGTTTTTTTGGAGTTGGAGTAAGTTTACTAATAAAACAAAAATCTTCTAAAAACTCTCCACTGAGTGCTTCTTTCCACCCAGTGTTGTCAGAGGTTCTTGCTGGCAGCTGTGACACAGTCAGGACAGAAGCTGGAAAGCAGAGTAGCGTCTCACCCTCTTGATGCTGTAGATATGTGGGGTAATCCACCAAAACTGGTGACACGTTGGAGAGACGCACCAATGAGCGGATCGGGGCACCGGGGAAATTACGCATCAGAGTGTCCTCTCCCACAACACGGACAATCACACACAGCACGCGCTCACACGTTGGCAGTCGATTGACGCTTACTATTTCTTAACTTTGTGACAACACCTGATCTCATTTTATGGCACCATAATAAATGCGTAAAGTTATCGGTATGTGGACAAGTATCTGATCTTATTTATGTGCCACGTTGCGCTCTTTGGCGCAACCATAACATCTGAAGCGTTCAAAGTTGCAAAGCTTTGCCCTTTAACCCAATTTACGAATGGTACCCGAGAAGCACAATCAGCGTAGTTCAACATGTGAGAAAGGGCTGGGCTCTATGAAAGCGGGGGCGGCATTTGAAAAGCAGGTTCCGTCATGTTATGTGCACGGTCACAGCACAAGAACCATGCAGCGAAGATGACGCCTTCCTCATGTCTCTGCTGTGTGACGAAGAGAAAAAAAAGAACAGCAGAAGAATAACTCCGTCAAGCTGCTACAAGTTTTTCCTCAGCCTGGGTTCTGGTGATGTCTGTCAAACAGTAACCAACAACTTTGGAAAATTATTTAGATCAAATATTGCGCTACACGTGATTTTCAATATTTTAGTAGTACCAGTTCTCCGTTACACAAGCCAAAAATACTTGCAAACAATTATTCGATAAAATAGGTCAATATGTAATGCTCAAATATGATGTGGCAGTAGCGTCCTTTGATACTTGAACCCATTTCGTAGTGCAAAGCTAATAATATTAAATACACAATAATGAGGTACAACTTTGACTGTTTCCATATAAATTCTAAGATGGTTTTAAATTTCCATTTAATGTTTTTACCTCAAGGCGAAACAGTGAATTTTAAGGGGGAAATTATTCTCAAGTCTCTGACACATGATTAGGCTACTTGCCTGCCGACATGTGGGCAATAGGAAGTACTACAACTAAATCCACTGGCTGTCCAAAGTGTAATAAAAGATTAAAAAATATTAAAATCTTAAATAATATAAACTATGTTCTAAAACACAGTTATGTTACATAGTGGTCAAATTATAAGATTACTTCAAACCCTAATCTGAATAATTTTGAATTTAAGAGTTGTTTGCTAGGGGATGTTTTTAATATACATTTTAATTCTTGCAACAGATTCCCAATTGAGGTAGGTCTGGATTTTAATTCTAACACAGATTAAATTATTTCACAATCTCTCTTTTCACATGATTAGGGTAATTTTTTTACAGGTTGAAATTATGGAACACCAAAACTTGAATAATAATTAAAACCATAAAATATTGGGTGAAAATGTGTGTTCAACTGATATTTGTGAATTGGACAAGATTGGTGAGTGGGAAAATGAAGTGGAACTTCTTCCTCTTCATCACAAATCAACAGCTGGTTAAAACTTGACAGAGTTGGACAGGGTGATAACCCCAAAACATGTCAAAACTGGTTTTAGATATAATAACGAAAGGTGACATTGAGCTGCTGGAATGACGCCAATCTCAAAACTATTGTAAATGCAATGACTATTCTTCAGAGCAGCCCCACCCATACCAGAAAACCTGATCTGCCCCTAGGTCTACCATTCATTCCAAGAAAGATCCTGCCAAAATTATGAAAGAAGCCTTTTGATTGATACAAAAAATGTTTTTCTTAGACTTGCCAAGCAACATTTCCACAAGAATAGGTGAGGCTATCTGATGTTAAATATTGACACACACTGTATAAAAAGAGAAACTTTTTTTCTCTCTGCCTGAGATTATACCAGATTTTCTGCTTTAGGTCAGAGGATTACCAAATGTATGTATACTGTAGAATAATTACAAGTAGCCTTTATTTCTGTTGTGATGCTAATGAAAACTCAACATCTGAAATTAGTATATCACATCAGACAAACAAAAAATCTGACAAATGTGTGCCTCATTGGAATCAGTATTCTAATTTATTGAATATGACTAAACATCTCCATAGCACATCTTAGAATAGCCTTTTAAACCTGACCTTATGACCTGGGTCAAACATTTGCTTTCACAATCTTCTCATTGATTGCTCATACACACCTTTTCAACTTTGCACCAAAAATCCTCAATACCACCAATTACCCAATCAAAGGTGGGATTAATCCACAGGACAACTATTCAACCACCCAAGTATTGTCTGGGTTCTATTCGCTACATCCCTTTCATTATTCAGGGATGTAGCGAATAGAAATAATTTCAGTAATCATAACTGGCCTAAAACTGAAAAGGTTAAGTATGAGAACTGGTCCTGAAGAATTGGTCCTAGCTCCTGGTGTGGCCCCTATACTGAAGAGATAATACTAAGTTAATTTCTTATGATGATATGAGCTGGCACATAAACTGTAACTAATTGCTCCCTTTAACTTTATTATTATTATTATTATTATTATTATTACGATCACGGTTTTACTTTAGCAACATATGGTGTTGCACTCTTAGTAGGATCAACAATGTTGACAGGATGACAGTTTTCATCTGACAGATCAGAGGTTTGCAACCTGCAGCAGTTCAGGAGTCACAAATGGCTCCTTAGCTCACTTAATATACTAATTAAGTGATGAAAATGTGCATTGTTATTTGTTTGTTTCGTGTTTCCTGTGAAAAAAAAGCAAAACAAAACACTGACCCTCTTGGTAATTTGCACCACAACTGCCATTGGATTCAACTGAAGGTCCTTGTCTGAACGACAACCACCTACCAACGACTAAAAGGGCACCCTTTGGTTTTCGCTTGTCGTTTTCGGGGTTTTGCCTTCTATTTAAGATCGATAACACTTTAACAACTTTCCCCGTACTCTGAACGTCTCTGAGTGAGCGACGGAAAGGTACGTCACTGACGTCACCAGTCAGTGAGGGGGGTGGGGGGCAAAAACTGACGCCGACACTCAAGCCGGAGCTGAGAAGAGGGGGACTAGTGTTTTGTTTATTTTTTCTTTAATTTATATCGTTTTGTTCTTTAGTGTTGTGTTTGTATTTTGCAGTATTCCATTGACAGTATTGACTGCCCTGCTTTTAAGCGCTTGCTTTCCTGCCGTTAACTTTCGTGGCGCTGTCCCCTCACGCGGCGCTATTTTGACAGTCGGGTCGCAGTGATCCAACTCAGGCTAGCAGCAACATCACATTAGCAGCGGTAAGTCATTCTGGGAGCTAGCAAACCTAATCCCCCTATTTAAGGACACAGCAGTACTTCGATTGCTTTATAACAAGATTCACATCGCTGTAGACATGTACTGTCTTGCCTTATAGACGTTGTTAACTTAAACAGTAGGATTTATGAGCCCTGGATACTTAGCGTACATTGAAAAGAAAAGGCTAGCTAGCCTGGCTAATATTAGCTTGGTAGCTAATTATACTCTTTGGAGGAAGCAGGCTAGAACGAGAAGCTAGCTATTGTTAGCGGCTAATATTTTCAGTCAACTGCACAGCCACGACTGACCATACTGCCGTATATCCTTCACAGTGACAACTTTAAGGATTTTTCACACGGGAGTCTAAACACACGACCACCAAAACGGTAAGCTGAACCACGAAGATGACTTGAGATAATCTATAATTGATGATCTACTATATTTAGTCCCATTTGTAATGTAACATGAAACACCATCTTTAAAGTCCGCGTACTCAATGGCAGGCATCAGATGGCTAAGATAGCTCACAATCGTCTTCGTGGTGTGAGAAAGATGTTGCTGAAACTCCGCGGTTGTGTGAATAAAATGGAAATTAAGACATTTATAGTTGCGGATGGGTCCAAATGTTAAAATTAGAATACATTTAGAGAGACGTTTAAAGCACGCAGCGCAGTCAATGGTATCTTCACTGTGCTGTAGATACAGCACAGTGAAGATATATATATACACTGAACATATATATATATATATATATATATATATATATATATATATATATATATATATACATAATTTTCAGTGAGTACAAGAAATATGACTGTTATGTGTAGTTATGCTATAAAAGATGAAGTAAAAAAAAACAGAACAAAGTTTTTAATTGGATGATTATGTCAGTTTTTGTTTAGAATATGCTAATTTTCCTTGATTGAATGGAAGACACTTTTTCTGATACTTTTGATTTAACATTAAAGGGGCTGTATTACGCATTTTCCAAGCTCATAATGTCATTTTGTAGCATAATCAAGTAACTGTTACCTTCAGTTCTTATAAAATGGTGTATATGTTAAACATAACTTAAAAGAAATTTGACTTCACACTTTGACACCTTGAAATTAGGCTTGTGTCTCTTTACAAAGCTCCTGCTCTTTCTGGCGTTCTGCCTTCAGCTCTTCATCACAGTGCATTATTATAACATTATTATGTTGTTTCAACTGCACTTAGGAGCGTTGGACTGAGAGGTGGTTTGCATGAGAAGCTCTGCAGATACACAGTTCTACCAGGTGTTTGCTAACTGCTGCTACCGCTAGTCTGGTGGAGCAGAGTGGGGAAGGCGTGAGGGGGGAGTTGTTCTGTGAGGCCAAAGCTCGGCTGGAGACAGCAGCTCCAAGGTGGAGCTTTGTGAGATTAAGCATCTAGGCACCCCCTAATGGCTGCCATGGCAGATTCAAGAATTTCTCAAACATGCATGAATGAGTCAAAGCAACACTCCAAGTATGTTTTTGATGAGGGATTAATATTATAATATGATATAAAGCTCAAAAAGTCAATTTTATATAGAACACTCTTTTAAATTGCAATTTTAAATCCCTTTAAAAGTACTCTTTATTCAGAAGCAACACCATCATGTAAACAATACATTCTTGAAAATTAAAATAATTGGATTTCATTGGTGGTTGTTGTGCTCTCCCTAAGCTGAGTTTTTGCTTTGCATTTATTGACCGTCCCAGCCTAAAATATTTAATTGTGAAATAATTATTTTAAAAATCTCAGGTTGCAAGCTTGTTCTTGTGGTTGATGGTAGAGGTGTGCCGACTGATCGGCCACCGTTCATAATCGGCCGATTTCCGTGAAAAAGTGTATGATCGCCGATCACTGTCTCTTGTTGCAGATCACATTTATCTCACTTTGTAGCCTGTGCAGCGTATCTCCTCTTTCCTTCACACTGCGCAAGCGCGCTGCAACAAATCCTGTCATGTGGAACTATAACTCTCAGAGTGAATGGGGACGTTTGTGTGTTGCGGTGGAAAATTACCTCGGGGTGAAGCATGTCAAAATGCATCAACACAACGAATCTAATATGGCATTAAAAAAACAAGCACTTGATGGAGTTTGGCTAAATCAAGGCTCAAAAAAAAAGGAAAAAATGGACGTCTGCAGCGGCCAGATAGCAGGTAAAGCAGCGCACAACTACCAACACTCACCCGGATTAGCATCACGGTCAGAAAGCTAAACAAATAACCCGAAGAATAATTCCAGTCTTTGAGCTGGCGGTGTAAAACGCTGGTTCTTCTCTCGCTCTTGGACCGCCGCTATGTGCTACTGGTAGTAATATTTCACAGATGTAGCGCCGCTCAACCTCCACCAGACGGTGAACTCTTACACTGAACATCTGCTTAAAGCTGCAGCATATAACTTACAAGAGAAAAAAAAGTTTAGATGTGTATTAAAAAAGTCTATTATGTCTAAATTAGGTGAATTTATTCATAAATTCACCTAATAAATTAGGCGAATTCACCTAATAAATTAGGCGAATTTATTGCCAGATAATTTTTCCATTTCACCAGATAACATAGTATCATTTCTACCTAAAGTGAAAAATTAACAGCCATTCCAAGTGATCAGCAGAGATTGGCCTCATGGATGATCGGTATCGGAATCTGTAGCAAAATACCTGATCGGAGCATCCCTAGTTGAAGGTTGTTAAGTGTGCCAGATGCATGTCAGCTCTCTCTCAACAAAAAAAAATAAATAAATGAAAGGTGTCAAATATTTTCTGAAAAAATTGAGCAGTGTCACTGGCACTGTGACTATGTCTGATTTGTGCCCTCTTTTGCCCAGCCATGTCTTTTTTCCCACCTCCTCTCCCTCTTTTCAGCATCTGACTAACAATAGGTCCATTAACTGCTGTAACTCGGCAGCAATTTGTGCAATCTACTGTCTTCCATCTAACAATGTGACACAGGTTACCATTAAGATTTTATAATGTCCTGCTTGCACAGTGTGACACATTCAAGTCTTACGATTTTGGAATTCGCACAGTGTGTTTCGGGCTTTAATTAAAGGTGGAAGCTGACGGCAGAATTTGAATGTGAGCAACAAAACTATTTCAGTGGGAAGTGACATTTTCGACTTAGTTTTTTTCTTTTTTTTATCACCCCACAAGGGGTCTTTTTGGGGGCTCTAGTGTCCCTTTTTCAAAGTAGGCTGACAGGGAAGAAGAAGGGGGAACACATGCAGTAAATGTTGTTGGGTCAAACCCGCGACAGCCACGTCGAGGCCACGTTGCCTCTGAATGTGGGTCGCGGTAACCCCTCCGCCACCATGGCACGCCCCAACTTGGTTTATTAATATACACTGCTGTAGATTCTCAGTCATTTATAACTATTTAGATAGTGCTAATTCGCAACAAACATTGCCTCAAGGAATTTTACAAGCAGACAAAACAAGTCAATCCGATTGTTCAGACAGACTTAAAGTCAGTTACATGCATTTCAAATTGATCATAGTTATCAAATAAAGTTGGAACGTTTAGTTTAATTTTCCAATTGTATTAAAAGTTTTCTAAGGAAATCTAGTTGATTGTATTGAGTCACTGACTTGCAGCTTTCAATCCTCCTATAGATAGCAACAGTGTACAGTTGCTTGCATTGTGTCATTGACTTTGTAGCAGTCCCTCATTCTGAACGCAAATGTGGTGACAGCGAAAAGGAAAAGTCCCTTTTAAACAGGAAGAAACCTCAATCAAATTCTGGCTTGGTGTGAGTGGCCATCTGCCACAACTTACTGGTAGTTTAAGATTTAAGTTTGGTCCAGGATTTGCTTTTATGTTTATGTCCTCATTTAATAAAGAAACACAGCTAAATGGATAAGATTTCGGATCCAGAGGATAAGACCGAGCACAAAGTTGCTCACAAGAAATACTCAGCCATTGGCTATGTCTAGGAGAGACAGAGAATAAACTTTTTGAGGAACAGATTTTCCTCAAAATTATTACTCAATTAATTAAAACCCCATGAAGTCCTACTTGTTGAGGCTATACATTTTTCTTACACTTATTTTGAGGTATCGAATCACTATAGGTTTTCTGTAAGGTTTTATAAAGTCTAGCATTCAATCATTTTAATTTTAGACCTTGTAAATGGGGTTAACCGATTGCATTGTTCTGGCCGATTGCCGATTAACAAACTTTAAAAAATCTGACCTTCCAATTGAGATTTTGGCCGATACCAATTTGCAGAAAACATCCATTTAGATTGACAAAGTTTTATTTAACTTGCTTGAGCTAGAAGCTATAAATGATTTATTTTGGTGTTATATTTATATCTAAATAATTTTTTTGTTTTATTTTAACTTTATGCAACTTGGGGGAAAAAAACTGACTTTTGTGCAATATGTCAGTTTTTTTAATTAAGAATTGCGTGCTTTCATTAATTTAGTTACTGAATATTGTGTCATCAATATTAAACAATGCAACAATGTGGACTGTCACAAATCAAATAATTTTCCCTTGTAACTAAGGGTGTTGTTGCAGGTTTATGGCTGTCATTGTCTTTGTATCTACTTTGTGAATTCAATAGGCAAGTTGGTGTGGCTGTTACTATGTTTTGCTTAACTTTGAGAAACCTTTTGTTAAACTGAAAATTTTCCATTTGGAGTTTGAATGACATTTATTTCTTTACAAATCAGTTTTCACTATATCAATTTTAGCTTTATTTAGTATTTATGTCTTTTAAAGTTTACTGTCCCATTGAAGACTAACTTCTCAATCCGCACGATGAATTTACAGTTTGTAAAACACATTTTTGTTGAAAAATGGTCATTGCTCTTTGTGTCTTGGCTATGGCCCTACTTTTTGACAGTGAAGCTGAAAATAGCAAGATTGCTGTGATAATTAGATGGGATCACGGCACAGGCTTTCAGAGCTGTGATTCAACCATCTGTTCTAGGAAAGCGACATGTGCATTTGTAAAGGGAAAAAAAACATTATTTGCATTCTCAAATGATGTGATTTTAAAAAATTGCTAATTGAGGATTACCAGCAGAGCCACATTTGCTGATAAAATTGCCATGAAAATTTGTTCTCTGTAGTTTAATGGGCTATTATAGTTTTCTGTGGTTAAAGTCTCTAACAACAAGAGCAATTTTCCATAGAAACTGGGCTTCACTGAGAACTAGTTTTTCTGTTTGAGTTGTTAAAGTGCTGACTCTAGTCTAGATAAGCTAGTGCTACTATAGCACCAACTGTTATTTTCCAGAGCAAAGAGCAGTTGACCTCATAGTTTTTGATTGAGACTAAACAGACTTTTTGTGCCACCTATTTAAAGTCCAGTGCAATGGAACAAGATGCATTATGAATTTTGGCCTGACTAGTCCTTTGCCTTGCATTCACAGTTACTTTTTTCAAAGCTATTAAGTAGTACTTGCAACATCACAATTTATGCAATTCATGAAGGATGCAGGTAGAGGATACAGGTGGAAAGATTTGCTTAAAGATTTGTCAATGGAAGTGTTCAGTGATAAACCAACATGGCTCTGCTGTAGGAAGAAATCAGACATGAGCTGTTATCAAATTGAAGTAGGACTGGCATCAGTATCTGGTTTTACAAAAAATGGCTTGTTGTGGCTGATGTCTCGATGAAAATTTGTGCTCTGTAGCAAACATACCCTTCCTGAGGTGTTGGTGTAAGGGACAAATCATTGAGAAAAAATAATCTATAGTGAGATCTGCTTGAGGTGAGTCATTGAATCCACAATCTACTGTTGCTAAGGCCACCAGTGAGAGAGAGAAAAAATAATCTGCTTCTCTGACAACATATTTTCCCCTTTTGTACCCTGCAGCTTGCGAATCTTTATGTGGTACCTGTTTCTGCTTTGCATGAACATTTGAAAATGGATTTAAAACAGTTTGTTTTGTGAAGGTGCTTATTTTAGTCTGCTACTGCCCAATTACAAGTTTTAAGACCAAGCCTTATTGTTTTTGATTTCTTATCAAATACTCTTAACAGCTAGAGTTGTCATTGCAAAAGTATGATTTGAGTATTTTCTAGAATCCCATTATGAAAACATTTGACTGTTATTATGTCCGATGCAATCAGTTTGTCAGCAAGGTATTCATATCAGCTTCTGTCTCTGAATCTGTCTATAGAGCAGCATAAGTAGAAGAGTGTCTTTTTCTAGAGAGATTTGAATAGCTATTTATAGATCTCTGCCAAAGCACCAAGTGTGGTGCTGTTGCTGCTGCTTCTCTTCTCTTTACCACTCCTGAGTCTGTTCATCTCCCTCTCCATCTTTATTTGTTCCCCTTTCTTTCATGTTCTTGTTACTCCTATTGCATTTCCATTTTTAGTGTTTTTGTTTTTCAATTTGCTTTTCATGCCCATCTTTCGCTTCAGTTATATACATTATTGATCTGAGCAGAAGGGAATTGACAGCATCAAGTCTGGCCTGAGACTGGGTATGTGTCACTTATGTGTCAGTGATCCAATAGTGAAGGGTTCTCACAGAACGCATAAAGGGAAAACGGTGTGCATGGTTATACCAACATTTCAGGTTTTGCTTGGTGTTTGTGTATGCCTTTCTTATAGGTTTTCTATTGCAGCAGGCTTTACTCGCCTACTAATAAGCTCATAATGGCGAAATATATTATTGTCAATTAATTTATTTTATTTTTTTTTTTAGTTTCCCGTTGGCTTTAGAACAGCAGTACGTTGCATGTCAAAACTGAGGGTTAAACCTCATCAGTCTCTGTTGTTCCTTTGACTGTGTATTCTCACTGGATGACTCTTCTTTCTCTTCGCTACTTTCCATCTCTAGCAGTTCTGTAAAAAGAAGCAACCAGGTTGTTCAAGTGCAGCTGCAGCTGGACTTGTTTTTAGGCATTAGATGGCATTAGTGCATGGCATCCCCTTTATCCCAGTCATGTGGTCACCCTAAGACAAATTTGTCCAGGGTCATGCTAGGATTACAAAGTCATCAATTGGTTTGTTATTTTAATGTACATAAGGTCTGCAAGTTTTAAGGGGAGCAGCTATTCATTTTCTCGACTTGTTAATGTTTTGCACAATTCTTAAATTGTGAGTGTGTTGAGGTAACGGCACTCATCCCAGTCACCACTGCTGTTAATGCTGCCCTGTTGCATCTAAGTAAAATGTATGATGTAAGCGTAGAAAATCTGCCCTTTTGATAAGAACAAAAAAAGACGATGTAAATTTGAACCTTCATCTTTATACCATTGGATAACCTTGAAGGTAAATTAAAGGCTTTCCCTCTGTGTCCTAGGTACCAAACTAACAAGTGAAACATTTAGAGCATGTTAAGGTGATTTCTTTTCAAATGAACTGCAGATTATTGGCATTGTTCAATATTGTTTGGCCTTAAAGCCAAACTTTAAAGCTTACATGGCCAAAAAACAGATTTTGAAAACAATATGTTGCTTCAGTACCTGAGCTTACTATTTATTAATACAACTCTAAGCTGTCAGTAAATGATGTTGATTGCATGATGTAAGAACAATATGTCATTAATGCATTGATAGTTATCATTGCAATAACTATATTGGCTGCAATTAATACACATTTTCCCAACTCTAATGTTGTTTCTCATTACCACAATGTGCCTACCATTTTTTATGGTTTTATAAATTATTTGTTTCTCTAAAATCTCTATCAAATGCGGGCATCAAGGGCAGTGAAAAACCACTCAACTGGCTAGATTGTTTTTTTGCATGCTGGACATGAATGCATGTTGGTTGAAATATAATGTCCTACCAAATATTGCATCGAGTCAGTCCTTTGACTGATTGGATGCAATCAGTAGACACTGATGCTGTGATGACAGTTGTGATTCTGTATATTGTGAAGCGGTAAAGTAGTCTACACTCAACAAAAGGTGATGGCAGTTATCATGTCTTTGGCACTTTTGTCTTATAGCTAAATCATCCATGAAGATTGATTAAGAGCCCTGTGACATGTTTCTGTAGTTGCTGTGCTAAGTCTGTGGAAGAAATACATTCAGTGAACTAGATGGCAGTAAGATGAGTTCCTTTGCTCATAACCTTAGTTGACCACACATATTTCAGTTGAAGCAGAACACAGCTCCAGAGCTTAAGTAACTGCCTTACATAAAGTTTGCTGCTAAAATATTTTTTGTCGCTGAACTTTTGATTGCCCCTGTTCCGCAGCGTCTTTCAGCTGACGTTTGCAGTTAAGTGACTGTATGGAGAACATGCAAATATGTTGCCTAGTGGGAATAAGGTTTTCCTTCCTAATGAGGTGGTTTAATTTTTTTTCTTCCTCCCATCTCCTTTTCTTCCCTTCTCACATCGCTCCCCGGGTATAATTTTTATTTTGCATCCATTGCAGCAGTGCTTGAGTTTCACCAGCAGCTGTCAGTACTTGAAGCTTATTCAGTTTGGCCAGACACAGGCTGCAGATAATGACAGAGCTTCCGAAAAATGGAGAGTGATGAATGGCGCCTAGTGTGTCCTCAGACTATGTGACGTATCTTTTTTTTCTTTTTTCTATTTTTTTAACAGAACAAAGCCAAACCTTGAAACTGCATCTATTAAATAATATTTACTGCAATTGGTCATTACAGAGAAGTGCTGTTGAATCAACTGATGTGCTAGCAGATCCAAGCAGCCCTGTTAACAGCTGGGCTTTTTGAATGCCCTGCTTCGGCCGTCATTGCAACTATATTGTTACAGAGGCAAAGAGCAAACAAGATGTGTAGGGGAGAGAATGAGAATCTGCACGAAAGGGAGGGTTTGAGGAGCAGGGAGCGGTACAAACTGTGCGCATGATAGCATAAGATTGGTAGGCAAAGAGGGGGCTAGTTTGCGAGCAAGGTTTTCTCTTTTCCGCTGTAGTGCCTGTGCCACATTCTGATAAAGGGGGGGAAGCCAGAAGAGACTTTTTTTTCCTCATAAACCAATTAAAAAAGCAGAGCCGATAGTATCTCCAGCGAGAAAGGTAACGCACCAGGCGTGAAGATGGAGAAAAGTACAATGAGCTGAAGATAGTGGCAGACCTGGAGTCTCTTGAATCTCTCTTCACTTGCTGCAGAAAATGGAATTCCTTCATTTGTACTACTACATGCTGAGGTAAATATTTTTAAAGCTTGGTCTCGATTGAGTACTACATTCACTGATTTATCTTTTCTTTTTTTTTTTATCATGGTAAAGTTCTTTTAGTTGTGAGACTCCTGTTTTAGCAGAAGATCAACAAGGCTGTTATCTACATGCAGTTGATAACAGCCTTATCTGTGTAATTGTGATCTTTATTAAATTGGTGTATGATATAGTTTTATTAGCTATTATTTATCATGCATTGTCACTAATGTAATGACTTACAATGGCAAGAACCTCTTTTACATGTTCTTACTCTTATAAAAAAATTAAAAGATCTCTGCAGCATAGCTAAAGTCCTAGAGTAGCTTGGCAATTGTGGCCTGTACCTTAAACATTTCTCCATATATAACTAATTTAATTTAGGCAGTTCTGTCCTGGTTTTGTTATTGTTGGTGGTCCTTAATAGATGCCTAATAATTAAGTTTGTGCTTACTAGTCAGTTTGTGCTTAAATAGATGATGTAGATGTACAGACAAACATTGTTTTTTTTCTGAAGCATTGATGAGGTAATAAGGAATTCCCTTCCTCTGTCTCTGTGTGGGAGGGTGGGGTTGGTCTGGTGGGGTGGAGAGTCACCAAGAAGTAGGCGCTGCTCTGCAACACTGTCAGCTTAAGGAAGGAGGGAAGAAGTGAGGATTTAAAACCACTTGCATAAAACACTTTTGACATTTCGTCATGACCCCCCTCCCATAGATAGACAGGTGCTTTACAATTAAGGGGCATTCAATATATAGGCTTGTTTTTAAAGGTAACTTTTGACCTTTCCTGTGAGTGAAATTCAAGTTTATCTGAACATTTGCAATTGTGTCTGCACCTTTATTTATGGAACACTGTGTGCAGGAACAGAGAGTAGATAGGAAGGTGAGAGGGAGGCTGCACAAGCGTGAGAAAAAGCATAACAACAGATCCTTCTTGAATAAAAAATCTATTGCTATAAATAGCAATTCATTCTAATGGTGTGAGCACAGTTTCAGGCTTAGAGGGCCAGACTCTTCCTCCCCTTAGCTTGTATGGTGGTTCTACCGTTTAAAAATCAGCACCACAATGCTCTTCATCATTTCTTCCCCTCCTGTTTCTTTTTTTTTTTTTGCTCACTTGGCCTAAATCTGTCTTGTGTTGTATCTGGCCTGTTTATATAATGAGTGCCTCTATGTGTATGCATCTATCTCAGCATTAAAAACAACAGACAACATACATCTCAGTCTCATCAGCTGCTGGATCTGTTCAGTTTGCCTTATTTTTACGAAATGCAAAGGTTTTAATGATGATATTCTCTTGTCAGTTAGAAAAAACAAATGCCCACCAGAGCAACCCAACATTAGATAAAAAAGCTGCCTGGATGTTAGGTTTCAAGACATTTTCTTTCTTGTTGTCTGTTAGTCAAAAACTTAGAGAGATGGGACCAAAGAATGTTTCCCAAACTGCACACAGAGAACTGATGTGACCAAAGATGAATGTATACATTTGAGTAAAATCCTAATCTGGACAAAAATTTACATTTGAAATCCTAATCTTTATTATGGGGAAATATTACATGTGATTAATAGTTGCGTAGTTTGCAACTTTGCAAACTGATTTCCTAGGTTGTGCACCTACAGGAAAATAAGGGTGCATTCACACCTGCCCTGGTTAGTCCACTTTAATCAAACTCTAGTTTGTTTGTCTAGAAAGTCTGGTTGGCTTGGGAGGTGTGAAGGTGCAATTGAACTCTAATGCAGTTTCAAATTTGAATGGTTGGCATTCAAGAGTTTGGAACTCTTGAATTCCAATCTGGCCTTAGACCCAACAGTTACTGCTGGGCATTCTGAGTAAATAAAATCAAAACAAATGTGTGAGTCTTGCTCTAGCGGGAGAAATTACTTTTAATCTTTTACCAAAGACAAAAGAGAAATCCTGCAACCATTAATATCTGACTCCACTTCACTTTTCTTTACATTTTACAACGAAGGAAGTTGTGCTCTTGTTTTCTTCTGAGGTTTTTGTGTCGTTTTCTTCAGTGGTTTTCAGTGCAGCGGCACCACAGGCAAGGGGGTGAAATGGTTTTGTTGAACACAGTGCAGTGTGAAAACAAACTGCACCAGCGGGAAATGTAACAAATGTTGTAGTTTTGGTCCCCAATTGAACCGAGTCTATTGGACTATCAAGTGTGAAAACACCCGAAGTTGTCAGTATGCTAGCTGAGGACTTATTTTTTGTTAGAGGAAGCAAATAGAGGAGCCAAAATAAGAAAAAGAAATCTTATAGCAAACTTCAAAGCGAAGTAAAATTTAATCGTTATTATTGGAGAAACTGTATTCTCTCTGCTATATAACAGCATGGTTATGAAGGAGAAGAGACTCATGGGGAAGAAAAAAAGATGAAAAATGCTTCAGATTTTAGGTATAAGACTTCTTTAACAGATAGACAGATGGTAGAGCACATTGGTGATGTGACACTGCTGTCAAGTCAGCTATGTGACCCAGAGACTAGCTTCTAATCTGAGCTAGAGCAGCAGTGACATACACACTTTCACACAGAAATTATAAGTAGGAAGCAAAGCAACCATGAAATTAACAATGGGATATTTCAAATCAAAGGACCCAGTGAAAACATGATTAACAGTTTTAGAAGTTTATTAGGGATAGAAAACAAGTTGTAAAATGTCCACTGAAGTTTAGGATTTGCTGTCTTGTAACTTTGTTTATGCTTTATAGTGGCAGTTTGATTGACTAGATACTTTTCCCAGCATGAGGCTAGCTAGCTGGCAACTCTAGAACCTTGATCACTGTTGTTGCATGGCAGCCTAGAGACCCTGCTTATAAGTGTGCACGGCAAATCAGTGTGTTTGTGTTTATCAGAAAGGAAAATTCTCGTCATTTGAGACAAACTTATTTTATATACAAAACATGAACATGTAGCGTTTGAGTCTTACTTTATTAACTGCCAAATTTGAAGGACTCTCATCTCTGGTTCTGTACTATAACGTCAGCCATATTTATTGAATGAGTTTTGAGTGTCTGGCATATATTTTAGCTCACACAATATGTAACCTCCATCAGAGTGATGGCCCGTAATAATGACAAAACACATTTGGCACTTGAAATCTATTCACTAGATGCAGTTTTTTTGGCAAAGGGGGAAACCTTTTCTGTATATTTGACAACAAATTATTTACTTTGCAAATTACCATATTGCATATTTACACAAAGAAACAAAAAATAAAAGTATGTTCAATCCCATAAGGAAAAATAATAATTTCATATACCTACTTAACTGCCTAACTGAAGTGTTGTTATATTGTAATAGTTTGTTTGGGGAAAACATAGGAAGAAGCTGTGTTTGCATTTGAGTTCTTTTGCCATTTAGTAATTAAAGTTCCAAAGACTTATACAGAAAGCTTTGCTTTGTCTTTAATAGAGGTGTCTCGATTTTCACTCTCTCTCAAAAACCTGTTGCGTCATTAAATAGTAGTCATTTGCAGATTCTGTTTCATATTTCATTCAAATCAATACCATTCTAAAAAAATCTGTTGCTACAAAGTGCAGTAACATGGCAAGGCACATTTCATCAGTTGAAATGTTTTAATGTCTTAATTTACACACTGTTGTATAAAAAATTATGTTAGCCAGACAAGTTTTGAGAAATAATAAATTAGTAGAATAAGAACATGGCATAAAATATTTGTGGTGCATATTGTGTACGTATGCAAAGCAAGTGGTAAATAAAATATTTACTACCATATTGAAATATACACATATTTTTATGCAGATAGCTATTGCTAATATGAATAACTGCAAATCTTCAGATTTTTTCCTTCCTAATTTATTTTTGAAGTGACACAAAATCCTACTTTTGTTTTATACATTTATTTCCCCATGACCTTTTTAAAATTAAATGCAAAATGTTGCCACTAACATTTAATTTTATTTTGAATCTTCCCAAATATTTCCTTTGACCTGCCTTCATGTATTCCACAAAAGTGCTTTATGTATGGCTTTATTGTATATCTTACATAATACTTTGCCTGACTAAAGTAGAAAGCTGAATCTAAAAACCTGAGTTCCACAAGTTTGCCAACCTAGAGAAAAGTGGAAGGAACTGGAAAATGCCTTATTGTTGTGCATAGAAAGTGTTTGGCAGATATTGGAAAGATATTTAACATTTATAAAAATGTAGATTCAACAAAATACTGAAAAGCAATGAAAAAAAAATCTTTTTGTGTTGAATATCAGGTACCTGCCATAATCCTTTCTACTGTTCAAAATACAGCCCATACCATGTAAGCAAATATGAATGTTTTGAGTTGTTTATAAAG
This sequence comes from Xiphophorus maculatus, assembly GCF_002775205.1. Lineage (NCBI taxonomy): Eukaryota > Metazoa > Chordata > Actinopteri > Cyprinodontiformes > Poeciliidae > Xiphophorus > Xiphophorus maculatus. The sequence continues at coordinate 12,680,190 of NC_036462.1, read as the reverse complement.
TTGTTGCAAGAAATTAGAGGGTTAATAAATTGCTAAAAGGAAAAAAAATATATATATATCATTAATATTTAATTGTATGCTACATCATCATCATAAACCTAAACCTGCCTGAATAATATGCAGCAGCTAGTAATTCTGCAGTGAATAAAATTTAGTTGCATTGCAGAATATCCTAAATTTTCCTAATTTACACAGATGGGACTATCTCTTACAGTTGCTCTCAAGTGTACAAACTTCTTTTAAAGGGCTTGGTTGTATACACAAAAATTGGGACCATCTGATTAATCTAAAATAAAGTTTTGTCCCAGTAGGATTTTCCTGACTTTTTGTCATTTGCATCCTACATCCATGTACTGGTTTATATTGTGAATACAAAAGATAAGGATCTTACTGCGCATAAGTCATCATACTAAAATTTTAAGATTGAGACCAATACTTCAAAAAATATTTAATAGTCAATAGCTTTTTCATTACCGTAGCAGCTTTTTTTTTTTTTTTTAAAGTTGCTGGGTTCCTTACAGTTAAGAGCTAGCATTTGTGGCATCTTTTAGATTTTTGTTTTTTTTTCTGTTCATCTACCTCATAAGAAAAGTAACTCCAAAAGATTTTTTTTCCCTTGTTGGCTAAAGAGGGTTGCATGTTTTTTTTCTGAATTCACTTGCTATGTTAGCAGATTATAAACCTTCCAGCAGATTATTGTTTTAGTCATGTGAGCAGCTGTGGCAAGGGAAGGAGCTGAGTGTCTGTTGTTGTTGTTATTGCATCACTGTTGCTGGAAGAAGTGTAACAATTTGGGTAGGTGTGAATGGGCTTAAATTGATTTTGACGCAATTGAGTATCCATGAATTCTTAATTTTCTGTAGTTTTTTTTTTTTTTTTTTTTTTTTTTACATTGAAATAATGATTTTTCTTTTTTTTTTTTTTGACAAGAAGATTACATAGGCATAATTTGCATCACAGAACTTGTCCCTGACACAGTGACGAAAGTCCTCAAATATTGAAGTAAAAACTGCACGCCTATTTAAAATTAAGTAGAAGAAAAGACAAACAGGCACTTATTTGCGTTCTACATGTAAAAACATCCAGACCCTAATAAAATCTCCCTAAAGGAAAATGTACTGTGCTCTGATGCTCTGAAACAAAGTTTAAAGTTCTATGACATTATCCAAAAAGCGCTTGGCATCTCCCAAGAACACCCTGTCCATCTTGAAACATGGTGGCGGCACTTAGCTCTGGGGTTAATTTTCTTCAAAGAGATTTAAAATATGAACAGTTTGAAAAACCAATTAGTTTTGAACTACAGCTAGTTGAATATAAGCTAGAAAGATGAATAATGAGTTTGTTTTTCAACATTACATTGAGTCCAAGGATATATCCTAGTTCACATAAGAATGAGGTTATTAGAGGAAAATCAAAGTTCTGGAAAAGCGTAGCCAGAGTCTCAAACCTGGTACTTCAACTAGGAGTTGTACATGTTTGACACTTAACTATTTGACTCAAACATTAAGATGAGTAACAGTTAGCTTACCCATGAATACAACATGAGTTTTGCATGTGAAGCTACCTACTATTTTTTGCATTGAAAAAATAGTACCGGTAGGTTGTTTAATAAATCTGGATGTAATAAAGCAATATTAATACAAGGAGCAATATCAATGTCAGTAATGATGAAAGTTGGACATGAAAGTTGTCAAAACATGTTGAAATAAATATAAAGACATAAGTATAATCAACAAGTGTGTTGCTGTCATGAACACACTTGAAAGAATCAATGAAACAGATTCTTTCATTGCCATAGCAAACTATATGTGATTAAGACGCAGATTTATTATTAAAAGTCACATTTATCAGTTTTTTGTCCAGCCCTATTTGGAAGTCTCACTTTGCTGATGTAAGCTCAATCTGTTCATTTCAAGGTGCAGCTTCAAGAGATCAGATAATCTCTGCCCTCATCAAGATGGAGTGGAACAGAACTGTGTGTGGTTAGATAGTGTGTTAGGGAAGCATTTGTCTGTCTGCTCGTTTCAATAACTGTGTGTGAATGAGTCACCTTCTGATCTCTCTAAAAATCTGAGTGTCTGTCTGAACACCTAGAAACCATATTTTGTTGCATGTGTGGGCTTCTGTGTATATGTGATGGATCTGGATTATCCTAGATTTAAGTAACTCATATTGCTTCTGTTGTTCTGTACACTGTTTTATTTTTGTTATTTTATGCAAGCATCTAAAGAAAAATACACCGGGCCTTGTGGTTGGGAAAAGCATGGGTCATGAGAGTGAAAAGGAAAGGAAAAATATGGGGGTGTTGAGGGACATGGCAGCTTTTCTCTTGGTGACAGAGCCTGTTGCCATGGAGCTGATCCTCCCATTGGTGGAAGCATGGTCCAATCACATAAGAGTGCAGATTGTTTCATCATTGAGAAGTTTTTCCTCTCTTCCTGTCTCACTATCCAGCCCTTGCTCCTCCATGTTTCCCTCCTGTCTTCTCTTTCCTATCTCTCCAGCACTCTCTTCCACTGCTCCCTGCTTCTAACACTGAAGGAAGCCGATAAATTACATAAGGTTTATAATAATCGCAGTAACTGCAACCCATTTTTATTCCAGAAAAGTCAAACCAGCCATACTGGCACTGCAAGCTGAGTTGTCCGCAGATCTTAACATTCTTAAGAAGACAAGCTACCTAAGCACTTTGAAAATCAAAATCTATTAATTTTACAGTTAAGAAGAAATGTCATTTAGCTGTATCTTGTCACAAAAGGTTTAAATGTTTGACGAGCACATTAGAGACGGCAGCTACAGGGTCTCTGGTGCCGTTAAATTTTTTAGTGCCTGCCAAACTACAGTGAGGTATCTTTCACAGACAGCTTAAAGAAAATATTATTATATTAGGTGACCGTCTTTACGCTGTTGCCTTCCCAAAGCTTATCTCAGTTTGGTGAATTATACAGATTTATTAGTGATTCTGAGTTGTTTGGTTTTTTCTATTGGTCTCATTTCTCTTTAGTTTTCTGTGCACAGTTTAATTATATGTTTGACCAAAAATGCATAGCTTGAGTACTTGGAAGCTTGTTTTTCAACTTGATAGAGCATTGACAGCTCTTTGTAGTTTAAATGTCATGTTATATACAGACACACACAGACGTTTACTTTATTACTATTGAACGTATTCATTGTAGTTTCTTTTTTGTGTGCTATGATTGTATGTATAACTCCAAACCACAAACTGTACTCAGATGTAAGCCATGTATCTCTGGTGTACACAGTCAGTTTTTAGAAATATCACCCTGTTTTTATATGCACAGCTGCAAAAGTGAAACAGGATACCTGCATTCATTCGTTCAGAAAGAATGATTATTTAAACATTTCCAATGTAAAATATTATTTCTAAATCTTGCTAGGCAGGTTTCTTAGAAAGGAAATATACTGTGGAATTACAGCTGAGTTTGTTGTTTGCCAAATTATTTTTGTTCTTTTTACAAGAAGTTAAATCGTGCATTTTTCTTGTAATCTTCACTCTTTTTGGTCAATCCTGGCAAATAGGGCTGTCCTCTCTAGGGTGGCAAAATATGTTACTGTAGTACTGTGTGGAAGATTACAATCGTTATCCAACCAGAATGGCTGAGCATTGCGGAGGTAGCCCTTTAGCAATTGGCTGAACGTGCTTTCATAGTTGCATGTAAGAAAACAAACTGAATAATTACGGAAAAATGTGAGTGGCTTGTTTTGTAGGTGTTTTTACGCGAATGCGTAAAAGAATTATGATGTTCAGTGTTTATTTTGATCATATTTTCCATACTTTTGTCACTCTGGAGTATAAGTTGCATCACTCAAAAATGTGTAATGAACAGAAAATAAAACACACAAATGGCATTTATTTAGAAATCATCAAATGTGAGGAAAATCTTGCCCATGTTAATCATTGATCCGGTCTTGTGTTCTGTTACTTTTCAACAAACTCACTGAAACTATCTCCTGGCAGTTTCTGATGCCCGAACTCTAAATCACGATGACCAGAAACAGTTCTGCTCCACCGGCGAATTACGCAGCACAGTGGAGCAGGGATGCATTCAGTAAATCTGAGGTAGTAGATGCAATTCCATTGCCTGCAACTGTAACACCAAGAATGCTCTATTGGAAAGTCATTCATATTCATTTCCTTGGCAACTACCAGGGTGTGGTACCTGCACCATTCACAAGACTCTTCCAGTGGCATGTTTTAAAAAGAAACACAACTATGGACTTGTTCTTTTGGCTGTGGCTATCTTGCTTTCAGCCATCTATTAGCTTTCCTCACGGCTGCAAACAGTAATGTTTAATTCTTGGTTCATATCATTCAGAGTACCGGTCAAAAAGTGCATCTTGATGAGGAAAAAAACATGTACATATAAATACTGTATATACCTCACAATAAGTCGAAGGACCAGTCAAAATATGAAACAAGTGTGCCGGAAAATACGCTAAAATATTAATTACTTTGACAACCCTTTTATATAGACATGAATATGCCTGTAATTATCATCAGTCACGCGTATCTTAGTGCCAATATTTATTTTAAGATTGATTCAGTGATTATTTCAATTTCACTATTTTTAAACAAATTGGAAGGTATATTTGCATTATGTATATGTGAAAGAGAGACTAATTAGGACGAAAGTAAATTGAAGTGAGAAAATGGGAAATACAAGTTGCTAAATAAATAGGGAGGAAATGTATACTTGTTGCTAGGCAACATCCCAAAGAAGGAAGTTGTGAGACTGTAGGAGCAGGTTTAGATCATGTGAGGAACCTGTGAAAATATTTTTGGAGAGTCAATGTTTCTTCAGGCTCTGTACGTTATCAGCAATGCTTCATTTTAATACTAAGATTAAGATTTTATCTTTGATTTTATGTTTTCTAAACTCTCTTGAAGAAGCAGTTTCAGCAATCGTGTTTTTCTATCATTGACAAAACTTCTGTTTCATTTTAGGAAAAAATCTGAAAGTGTTGGCCAGTAAATAGTGTCTAAAGCATTATTCACTCTATTTTTTTTTAACTGCTTGAGAATACTTTTGGAAAAATAAGTTAAATTCATTCTGTATAGAAAAGAATAAAAACAGCCTTTATTGTCCCTCAGAGGGGTGATTCAGGATATTGTGTAATATGAATAAATAGCCCAGTTTTAGGGCTTGATGATATAGGAAATCATTCAGTTGCAATATTGTCGTCTATTATTCCAGTGAAAATATTGGTTGCAATAAGCCCTCATTTCCCTCTTTTTATGCTCTGTCATCATCTCATGATCTATCTCTACCTCTTTCATTGAGCTCAAGCATTTCAGCCACCAAAATCTCAGGTTTGGCCATCTAGGGCAGTCTGAGATCATTATACTCATCAGATATATGTGACAGCAGAATTAAATGCATTTCACTTGAAATGTAATATTTGACAAAACCAGGCATTCACACAGTCCCAGTGGTTGTGGAATTGGAAACATTAAAGTATGAATAACAATTAGATAAATAATGCAGCTATGTGTTCTCAAGAATTTTATGTTTTTTCTTTGTGAGATATTTATAGTTTTGATTTTTGTTCACTCATTTCCTTTCCATTATGCTCTTTCTTTCTCTCCCATCTTCATCAAAAATGCATTTGTGATCAGGATCCCCTCGTCGTCCTCTTGAATGCACTCCTTATGGAGAGTATCATAAGGACAGGATCGTCAATTTTATGGGCAACAAATATATCTCTACCTAGCTTTGCACTTTACTCATCTGTCTAATTTATCTACACAAATCCTTGTGTCCTCTCTTTCTCACAGAACACGAAGCATATCAGTGTATATACTTTATAACTATTAGGAGAAGCAGAAGAGATGTGCAGTAGAAAGGTAGGCTGGTAGGTAACTAGGGAGGGAGGGAAGGGAAAGAAGGAGAGAATGACTCATAGCTCGTCCCACAGGACTGAGTGGGCTGGCTGAGTGGAGGAGGATGGCGTCAGCAGCAAACCCGACAATTTAAGAAAATACTTCAAAAGATGACGAAAGAGGGAGAGAAAGGTAACTTTTAGAGGCAGGTTTAACAATTAAGATCTTGATGTTTGAGTTAAGCGTGGAAGGATGGGGGTATCCTCATAACTAAGAGGAAAAAAGAAGATTGAGTGGCAAATGGAAGTAAAGAGACAGATTAAAGAGGAGAAATCCTTTCTTCCTCTGCATTTGACAGTTCGTGATTCCCTCATCTGTCTTTGTGTGTTTGTGCTGGTGTTCTTTAACCTACTATCGCTTTCAGTCATCCATTGATGCACTAGTTTTTTAAAACTTTCATTGATAAAAACGGGTATCTTGGAGTCAATACTGTTGTATCTAGCTAAATCTTATGTAAGGGAAGCAGAGACGTTGTTAAATTACAATTCTCCGTGGGTTTTTTTCCTTTACAGTCCCTCGTTCTCTGCCAGCCCCTTCCTCCCGCCCTGTGTGAAACTGCAACCAACGCAAAGGGGAATCCTCTCTGACACAGACAAGCACTGGTGCGCAAACACTGTGAGGGCTGCTGATATATGATATGTGCAGGCACTGAGCTTGCACAAACTCTCCCGTCACCCCCCAACCCTCCCACACACACACACCCCCACACACGCACACACACGGTTCAGCCTCCACTCAGTGAAGACATAACCTTACTGCCTTGAGTGAAATGAGTTCTCTCTGACGTCAAATGGGCGAGGTGCGCAGCTGAATACAGACGAGCTGAATTGGGTCGAGTTGCCTGTGTGTGTCTCCCACTTCCTTCTGTGGGTTTGTACGTGCATGCTCCCTCCTGCTCTGCGCCTCCATTCACCATTTCATTCATCTCTCATTCAGTTTCCACCAAAAACAGAGGCATTTTTACTGTGCATGATTCTTCATTGCAGACATTTTGAGGTAGTTGGGTGAATTAAATGACTTGAGCTGAGTATCAAGTGCTGCCTGTAAGTATAAATAATAGTCTTCATTTACAATGTGTCTGTTAATGAAAATTTGTTAATCAAGCATATGGCCAGGAAAAAAAACAACAACAATGTGGTATTTGATTTCTTGCAGTACTATGTAAGTTTATTCTTATGTTGTTTTACAGTCTTAAAGTTGCTTAGAGAAAGAATTAAAATGTCTTCGATGGAAAGTATGTCTGGGTTTTAGGACTATATAAAATGATCTCCCCACACTTCTCAGCAGCTGTGGAGAAGGGACTTTCCCTTTTATTTCTGCAAGTGTAAACTATTTCAGATGTTGTCTTGTTTGACAATTGGACTTGAGAAGAAACCTTGTGACATACTTTATTTTGTTTAGCCCACTATCAGATTCAGTGTGTCTGCTTACTACCCCAGTGTTGACCATTGTCGTTACTCTTTCTGGCTTTTACCAAATTTCAGCTCAGCGGCTGATATGATTTTATAGTGGTAACTTGATGCAAAGAGGCAGAGTAGGAAACCTGACCACAGCGTGTATCATCTGTTTACAGCAGATGCAGCAGTTGTTACATATGGATTAATTAGTAATTTTACCATAAAGCTATATCATGGTGATCATTAAAAATAATTGTGGATCCCAAAGATATAACCTTTAGCAAGCATTTTTTTTTTCTGAAATATAAATATATTAGAAAAATAACTTTTTAAAAGGCAGATTTTATATGAGAATGCTTTACCTTGTGCGCACCTGGGAAATGCTTACATAACACATGAAACTTAAACTGACTGCTTTTTTACTTGATGTCTAGGAGCTTTTGGATTGACCTAATTATTAATGGATGCATATCACAACTTACGATATCATTTTAGACATTGTATGCTGCATAAATTACCATGCACAAAACACATTGACTGTCAGCCAGTCATAAATGGATACACATTACCTCTGATGTCTTATTCCTTGAAACCACTGAAGATTTAGCAATAGTTTTCAGAAATCTTTCTTAATTAGAAGTATCCTTATCCTCTTAACACTGACTTTTCTAAATTTTAAGGGGCGCATTGGGCAGTTGTGAAAATGTTGGTTTGTGTTTCTCAATTAGAGAACTCTTGTTTCACTGAATGTTTCATATGAACATGAAACATACATTTCTGCACTGCATGCTTTTACACACTGTAAGAAATGCATTGGAACACAAGTTTTGCATTCCACTAATTCAAGGCCATAGATGGTTAACAATATAACAATTAGTTGCGATATACAGAAGATTGAGTGAGATTGAATGAGAATAAAACAATTTGTCATTGCAGCTAAATGAAGTTCAGATGTTTCCTGTTTGGTGCCAAGTGACTGACCTATAGGATGGCACTTTAAATAGATGATTTATATTTTTCCATAGGTTGGAAAAGGATACTGAAAATGTATGTTGGTACTGCAGCAAGAGATTTTAATCTGTTTTCTGTACTCATTAGAAGTATTGCTATTTGCTATTGCCTGGATATCTAGCTCACCAGATATCCAGGCAATGTAAAATGACCTGGATATTTGCTGAGCTACATTAAACTACAATAATATCTCGACTTCAAAGAACCTGGATTAAATGGTGTAACTGTCGTCAGTGTCTGTCTTTGTATTAGCGATGGCGAATACACTCTGCATTCACTGTTGTTTATTATCACTTTTTCGCTCATCCCCACTTTACTCACTCAAATCAAATGGCAGCAGTTAAGAATGACGTTATCGTCTCCTTGGCAACCCAGTGGGCAGCATCATGTCTGTGTTGAAAGAAACTATGGAGTATTGATGACAGAGCTGTGTAAACAGAAGAGGACTGGAAGGAGAAGCTGGTTTATTCATAAGCATCCCATTAGTAGTTTTCAGTGGCAATTTTTTTCTGCTTCCTCTCTGTTATTAAGCAAGGACTGACATTTGAAATGAATAATTGTCGCTGCTTGGTAGTTCAGAAGCCTTCTCTCTGTTTCTCCCAGAACACACAGAAGACTATTTTTGGAATGACTGAGTCAGATCTACATTACAGTGTGGCGGTTTTTTGTGCTGCTGTGGTAGATTTCTGCAAGCAAAGTGAGGTTGGGGAATGTGGGTGTCGTTGTCAATGATCTAGTGTTGCTGCTGATGCTGTTGATAATGACGACTTTGCTGCTGCATCACCTTGGTCTTTCCCACATTGGAAATCCCTGCCTCATTGGTTTCTTCATTCAAAACAATACAGGGATCTTGCTAAATGTATTGTTGCCTTGCTTTGTTTACACATGTCACCCATTAAACATATGCCTAAATTTGTGCCTCCTGGAATTCTGAACCCCCTACCTAGAATCTACTGACTTGTAAAACTGATTATCAGTAAATGTGTTCTTAATGAGCACTATAGTTCAGTAGCTTGTCTTCCAAATTGCATTTTTTATTTTTTAATTAAATATAAAATCTAAAATGGTAGTTTTAGCCAGACTCGTCATAGTTACTGTTGTAAGATATATTTTTGTTGATAACGACCTGCCCTTTGTTGTACAATTTGTAATTGGAGTTGAAAGTGTGGAATGTAACAAAGTCTGGTAATTTAGAAATATTTGTGTTTGCATAGATCTGAATTGACAGCAATGACACAGTTTTTGCATTCTTAATTTCTTTGTAAACCCAGAATAAAACTGACTTGTTTAAGCTATTCTTTAATTTCTCTAAATTCCCAATTTCCTAATTATTACCATTAATGGAGAGCAGTTATAATAGGTGGAACTGGGATCTTAGATAATCTGTGATTTATTTATTGTCCTTTTGGTGCTTGCTCAATGAATTCAAATTTTCATTTGAATTCTGAAAATTCAAATGTGAATTTTCAGAATTGCAAGCACAGCGTCCAAATGCTCATGCTCAGATTGATTTTATCATTCTAAAAAGTATTCCAGGCTGTAAAAGTCAAGCACTGAACAGTGAGCGTTTGTGCTGATTTTAAAGCCCATTCTTAGTAAGCTCTTAGTTCTCAGCTGCTCTGTCCTCCTCCCTGCCAGAAATAGCAGCAGCAGCAGCAGCGATGAGTCACGCAGTGTGTGAAAGATGACGTCATTCGTGTCTTCCTCTTCTCTTCATGGTGCCCAGGGCTCCAGACTGTAGGCAAGACCATGCTACTGCAGTAAGCCGAAGGCAGAGACGAGAGGCCCTAGACGACCTCTAAAGGTGGTGACTGGCCTGTTGGTGTCCCCCCTCCACCTCACACTCGGCCTGGCAGAGTGCTGCCTCTTCAATTCATCTGACTGCTGTAAATATATTTCATTTCATGTGTTTTTCATTATGTATTGTTGATATTTCCTCTCTAAATGTATTTTGCAGCAGATTTTTTTTCTGTTTTGAGAAAATTACTGTTTAGAAGTTTCCTTTGTGTTTTAATAGTTTGCTAAAAGGGACCCTTAAATGTCAAAATTGTTTGATTAACCAACAATTTGGTCAATCAAATTAAAGCTTCACAAAAGCTCAAATAAGCTTTTGTGAAGCTCAGTTGAGCTTCACAAAATATGCTTTTATTTATTTTATTTTTTTTAATGTAAAAACACTTTTCGGGTTTAGTGAAAAGTAATACTGTGCAATGTTATTTGGTAGCGATTTGTTTATGGCTTACACAACATTTCACTAAAGAGTGGTATTGTTAAAACTACAAATGATCTCATTTGAGTTGTTTGAACAATATTGGAAAACACAATACTTATTTTTGTTGGTGCCTTTTGTAAAACACAATAGAATATTGTGGTAAAGCTTTATATGACCGTTTAGTTCCAAATAATATTTTATTCTTAAACATGTTGACACCTGGAGTGTTTAATTTTTCATTATCATTGCTGGTCTTCAGTGTAGCATAATGTTATCTGGAAATTGCTTAAATATATTTCTAAATTGTTTGAAACATAGTATCACAAGAAAATTGCACATTTCTGGTGTCTAATGCATTGTTTGCAGAATGACTTAACGATGGACTACATTGTTCCTTAGAATGCATAAGTTATATTTGTTTTCATAAAGGTAATGAATCCCTTTCATAAGAAATGTTTTTTCTGAATATGTAAAAGTGGAGGAAACAATATTTAGTGAAGCAATGAGAAGACTTCTGATGCTGATTCCTGGTTTTTGTGAATCTTTGACTTGCATGTAGTAATTTTAACTGATTCTGATTTTTTAAAATAAATATACACAAAGGAAGCATTTCAAATATTTTATTCACTGACTATAGTAGGACGGGAAATTATGTCATGACACTGTTGCTGTCAAAAGGGAATCTGTGTAAATTCTAGAAGAGGAGAGGGACTGGTGCTTACTGAAGCTCTGAAATTTCCAACAAAAACATAAGGCACAGGATTATACTCCTTTCTGGTATCCTGAAGCTGTAAATCAGCTGATTTCTCTGTGCATCTCTAAACAATTATTTTGCATTTAAAACCATTTTGCTGTCCAAGTTATACCTTTCATATAGTTTATTACATTTTTTGTTGTTTTTGTTTCTCGACAGCCTTCACCCCAAGACCCAAGGCTTGCTATGGAATTCACTTTACCCCCTGCCTGCCGCCCAGCCTAGTACACTACCTTAGTGGACTCCCTTCATCTCCCTGTGTGTGGTTCTTGCCCACACTCACTGTAAAAAGTTCAGCATAGACCTGGTACCTCCAACAGGTAGCTACTTTAAAGGACAAGGAACAGCATAAAACGTTGTGCTCAGTTGTAGGAAAAAAGAATAAACTACATCTCTTCTGAAAATGTTCTTTTACTCTCATAGCCACTACTGGGTCCTCCACCAATACCCTCCCCACTCCCACCCTCTCCCCTCCCCTAAGAAGATGTCACTGAGCCTGACAACAGACATCCAGCAGGAGGGAGAGAGTGGGCTACAAATCGAGCCCTGCAGTCGAGGTAAAAGCTCTCCTCAACCACAGAGCATCAAGGATGGGACAGGAGAGGGGCCAGAGCCAGATGATAACTCTCCACAGGATGCACAGGTAGGAGGATGTGACGATAAGATCTCGCTTGATGAGTGATAAAATCACCTTAAATTCACTTGGTTTCTCAGCGGGTTTCTCGGCTATAAAGTTGCACCTGATTTGCACAGTGTGATGAGCTCTGCAGTGCATGGAGATCTGAGACAGGAAGATCTCCACTTTAAATCCATTTTTGAATAGAGATCTTTGTCATTGTTGTGTTTTAATACAGAGGCACTAAGTAAACAGAAATGTTTGTCATGCTGTTCATTTTTTAGTATACACATTAGTTACATATATCATTTTAATACTTTTTGTAAGGTATTATTTAATATCTATAATGTTGTTGATGGCTATAGGTCTCCTTACGTGATGTATAAGGATGCAGGAGGTTGTGGCATTTCAAAGGTTTCTTACAATCAAATTCATTAGTATAAACATTGAACAAGGAAAGCCTAATATTTTTGTAGATGCTGCAACTAGAATGTCCTGTAGTCTTAGATTTTTATGGCTTCTAATTCAAATCCATTATTGTTATGGATATTTAAATTTCACCCTATTATTAAAGTATTATTTTTCTTTTGCTTTAATAGCAGAAGCGGGCTACTAACCACAGCCATGGCAGGAAAAGGGCCAAGGTAAGTGAATTTCAGCAAAATTGATATTACTTTATAATCCTGGTGCTTGAAATGACATTTTGCTCATTTGCTGCATGGAATATTTTTTTATCCTTCCGGCTTTGTAATCCACTGACCTACAGTCAACTGCCTGCATTATATCATTGGCTTAAAATCCTATATCTGATAAGAAGGTTAACAGTAAATGTGTTACTGACCTTAGTAAGGCTTTGGAACTGCACTTTACCTGTTGAACTAATTGAATAATGTTTCAAATAACCAGAAGAAAATAGCAGAGCTGGCCAATTTCTTTTGAGACTAGAATGATAATTTCTTAAAACAGATGTAATTGGTTTAATACATCTTTCTTGGAAGCTTTTCTTTTAAACTAATTCCAGTTAATTAAATTTGCTTACTAGATAAGTGTATACATGCTACTAAAATATTATTAAATAGCTATTGAGAAAACATCATCTTGGAGCCGGCTAACTGTCTATTCAGTTTATGGTCTGACTACATAGTTCAGTGACTTTCTCATCTGTTTATATATTAAACTGTTCTTTTTATCTTTCTTTTCCATTTTCATGTTTTATGGGAGTTAATTAATTTGCCTTTTTGTAGGTTTATAGCAAGTTTTTGCATTATGATGCTTTGGAATATATATTGGGTGCTTTGGAAGCAGAAATGGAAAAAGTAGGCGACAAAGGCAATAACAATTATTACAACAAACCTCTAGATTTTGCACACATGGCAATGTATTTGAAAGTTTATTTTATTCTTCTCATTGTAAACATCAAAAATGTCAAATATTTGGCAGAAAAAGGCAAACACATTTCAAACACATTTTGTCTCAATCTAGATGTTTCTTGTATGATCATATTTTATCAAATTTCTTCTAAAATTAATCTAATATAATAATCTTGTTTTTTTCAGTCTAATGCCAAAATGAAATTAGTACGGAGTCTGGCAGTATGCGAGGAGTCCTCTGGTCCTTTCCCCAATGATGGACCTCCAGAATCGGTATCACTTTGTTTTTTTCCAACATAACCAGTAACCACAGTCTTTAAATCTTAACTCATCCCTGAGTTTAGAGCTGTTTTTATTTTTTTTATTCATTACAAATATTAAAATGCATATATTTTTTTATTGGCGTCTATAGGAAATAATCCAGCTTCACATCAGCTGCCCATCAGACAAAGAGGAAGAAAAGTCTTCAAAGGATGAGTATGAAAATGAAGAAAAGGAGAAGAAGGACAAGACTCCTCGAAAGATGTTGTCACGTGGTAAGACACGGTTTGATGGTGGTCATTGTTTGTACCAGAGACTGACATCATTGTGCTTCTTTAGATTGTAGGATATTTTGTAATGTGAATGTCTCTTCATCAGTGCTAAGAGATACTTTTTAGACAGTTTTAAAGTACAAATAAAACAATTATAGTATGCCTTAATCTTTCTCTTCAAGACTCCACAGTGTCATACGGAGAGGAGCAGAGATGAAATGGCTTACCTATGTATCTGTGCAGTGTGGTTTAGAAGTAACGATGCCCTCTAGAGGGTGTTTGTCTCTGTATATTCTGAACATGGCTTGCACATATCTGACTATTTTCCAAAGCATGAAACATGTCTATTCATCTTCAGCCACTTGAGACATCTTCAAATGGCATATGTTCACAATGTATCTTGTTTTATTTTTGTTTTTTTGTTTCTTGGTTGTTGTTTTTAGTGAAATGATGTTTATTCATTCATTTTTTTTCTGTAATAGATTCCAGTCAGGAATACACCGACTCCACAGGCATTGATGTTCATGAGTTTTTGGTCAACACACTGAAAAACAATCCCAGGTATGAGTACAACCAAAGACTTATGAGATTATAATGAACATAGTAAATAATCCAAACAGATTAGTGACGCAGTTATAAATTTTGTTTCTTTAGGCACTGAAAATAAATAAATTTTATTTGTTAATGTTGCTTATGCACTTTGTAAATATTCACACAAAATGTATTTAGAGTAATCACAGAATCCCACATCTGTTTCCATCAAGGATAATAATAAATTTGATGGTAATATTTTGATGCACTTTTTTTTGCTGTGTGGAGCTTGTACAATGTAAAAACTTACCAAAGACTTACCAAAAATAATAAAATCATTATGTTATTGCTAATAGGGTAATCATAATTGCTATAGTTGTGTGCAGATGTTCATACTATTACCATATTGCATGTTTTTCTGCATTTTTTTCTTGCTTAAGTTGATCTTTAGAGTTCTTATAAAGTTTTAAGATTAATGCCTTCAATTTGCATGTAAAGAAACTCCTGATATTGTTTTCTTAATTACCATCAAAATGATTATTTTTATTGATTTTTCAAACTTAAGCGGCGAATTTACTATATTTTAAATGGAGGACTCTGTGGTCCCCCTGAATTCTCTAATTTGTTTTCTCCCTTTGACCCACCAGGGATCGAATGATGCTGCTTAAACTAGAACAAGATATCCTGGAGTTCATTAATGACAACAAGTAAATCTGTCTTTCATTACACTTAATTTATTTTTACACTTAAAGATCATATTTTTATTTCCTAGATTGCTACATTAGTGCATTAGTCTTTTCTTCCGAGTGAGTTTGAACTTGATTATCCCATTGTCTACAGGATCCCCATTATGTGCCAGAAATAACTATTACATTTAGACCCTACATAGCTCTAAACTTTAGAGCTACCCAGTAGAGAATCTTGACCATCATCACAACCCTAATGTGTCCACTATCACATTTGAAAGTGCTGCTTAGATGGCACCATTTAATGGGCTGTTATTTTGAGTGCCATGCATTCGCACCAAGCATACCAACAAAGACAGTTTGACTGACTTTTTTACCATTTGATACCCATTCTTAATGATTGAGAAGCTGCAGCTCACAGAGAGCGATTGAAATTATGTTGTTTTGGAAAAGAAAGCAATAAGGGAAGAAAATGGGCATTATTTGCTACTGATATAGCCATCTCAGTATTCAACAATAATATCACAGTTGCATTCTTACCTAGTATGGTTCATCCCTAATTTCAGTTCAAATCCCAACTTCTTGCTTCTCTTTTTATGCTTTTTCAACATTCAACAAGAGAGAATTCAACTTAAGAGCAAATATCTTAAAGGTCATCTAACAATTACTAACTTATTCTTATGCTTCTTTTTTCACTTGCAGTAACCAGTATAAGAAATTTCCTCAGATGACTTCGTATCATCGAATGCTGTTGCATCGTGTGGCCGCCTACTTTGGCATGGATCACAATGTAGATCAGACAGGAAAAGCTGTCATCATCAATAAGACTGGAAACACTCGCATGTGAGTGTCAGAATTTAGTACAGAAACCTTAAAAATGTTTTGTTCAGTGACATGTTTTGAAGTTTATTTACTATTTTGTTTGCCATACAAAATACTTTTGATTTTAGTTTGGAGATCATGGGACATAGTAGATATGTGCCATGGAAAAATCTGTGATTAGGCAGATTTTTGGTGAGTAACTTGGACTCACAAAATCTGTGAACCATGAATAGATGAATAGGCAAAGGTCAACTCTATAAGAAAAAGCTTTTTAACATTTGTCCTTAGTTCCTTGCTTTTTGCTCTTAAATGTGGTTCACTGTCTTTTTGCATCCTTAACTTAACTGTTCATTAAATTTTATCCTACAGCCCAGAGCAACGGTTTTCTGAACACATCAAGGATGAACGCAACATGGACTTTCAGAAGAAGTTCATCCTTAAAAGAGACGATGCTAGTATGGACAAAGATGATAACCAGGTTGGTTGGTTGTCATTACCAAATCCATTTAAATCACCATACATTTTTATACCGACATACTTTTGTTACTTGTCATTAAGTCACAAAAGGTGTCAAGTAAACCAAAGCAAGGCAAAAACAAAGTGCTTAATCTTCTATCTGCAGGTTTAACTTATATCTTCTAAATCCTTATACATACAATATTAGAATTGAAAAAGAGAAAACTTGCGTATTTGTCAGCACTGTTACTTTCTGGAACAGTAGTTTTTGCAATGCAGACGAGGAGTTTGCAGTTTGTCCACTTTGCTGTCAAACGACTAAACTTTCTCCTCTTTAGAAGTCACGACTACAGCATCTTCTATTTGTATCAAAATTGCCCTGCTGGCAAGTTATGAAATCTGAGCATGTTCTATACTTTGTCCACTTTCAAAGTAACAACTGCATTATTTTCTATTTGTTTAAAACTACCCATATACCTTTTGTAAGATTTGGTATATTTTCTTAGTGCTTTATTTAATCTGGTGCAGCATTTTTCTTTGAAGCTGAAATAATTTTATTTAGGCCTGTTTGCATAGAAGAGAGATGCTTTGTTTGAAAATTGGACCTATAATTTGATCGTTCAAATTGTTTTCAGCATTTTTTTTTTGACATGTTTAGCAAGGTAAACAAACATGGGATAGATTAGCACTGCCTTTACCATTTTAGGTTGTAATACATTTTGTCTTTGCAAATTTTAGATCCGTGTGCCACTGCAGGACGGGAGGCGTAGCAAATCTATTGAAGAGCGAGAAGAAGAATATCAGCGGGTACGAGACAGGATCTTTGCCCGAGAAGTAAGTATTTATTTTCTACGGTCCTTTTTCATTTCATGTTATATCATGTTTGCAACATTTGCTTAGAAGATTTTTGAGTGTTTTCTAATTAGTGAGCAATTACTTGGACAAGCTTTAGATATCTTAGTTATTTTAATTATATAAACTATGAAATTATGGTAAGTTTTAGACTAGTCAGAAAATCAGGAAAAAAATTGTTATACAAAAAAATGTTGAACTTACATGTGCTATGTAAAGGAAAGTACACTGTAATTGCTTTTCAGTCATAATTCGATAATTACATTAGCACAATCTGAAATTGCTTCACATTCAGAACGTCAGGGAAAGAAAGTTGTGTACCCTGCTGCAGTTTGTAGAACATGTTGTTCTTAAACTTTCGGATAGGTAAAAAAAGAGAACGTTCAAGACTGAAAGCATGTTATGTATTTTGTCTAAACTTAAAGGGCTTATGTAAGAATGTCTCAAAAGGGAAAATATGACATTGAAAGCCTATTATTAAAGTAATTCTTTTTTATACAGTGGAAAACAAGTTATTGCACCTTTTTTTATTTTACCATAATCATCTAGTGCTAACAAATTATTAGTTCTATCCTTTAAGAGATTTTTGAATCTTAGGTTTGAATGAAACTCCTGCTGGGTTTTCTTAAGGCTTTTCCACCAAAACTGTTCCAATGCTAATTCAGGCTCAGTTAATGCACCATTTTAACAACATTTGTGAACAACCCCAGCTAAGTGATCTCTGTAATCAACATTTTTATGAGTGGATGTGTTACCTACATTTACATATGCAGCTCTAAATAGTGTTTGTTGGGCAGATTGGAAGCCAGACTGACTCAGGAGTTTTAACCAGGATATCACATCTGATTTGATTGTTTGCCTCAAATCTTCTGAAAAAAGTGGTTCTTTCCTTATAGAACGGCCAAGACTTAGTGTTGTGATAGAACAAATGTTTTGTTAAAAACATAGAAAACGAAAGACCTGGTGCTAAGCCAGCATTTGCATCAGTTAGGTGGAAAATCCTCGTTGTAGAATAATCTGTTGAATTTTGAAATGTTGACAAGCAAAATTGATACTGGGAACGTGTTACTAATAGAATTATGCATTTCATAATGTGCAGGTGTCCTTTTTTTTGCAGTCGTCTCAAAATGGATACATCAATGACAACAGGTAAGTTGGTGATTTCCCTTGGATGGCTTTGTGTGTGTTTTGTATAAATGTCTTCACCTCTTTCATAATTAAAACTGCTTATTTAGTTCTCAGTTGAGAAGGGGCATCATAAGACATTGATAATCAACTCTTGTACAGAGGTTCCTCAAACCTGTCTTAGTAGTATTTCCTTTAGTGAGAATCAATGAAATAACTTGTTTAAAGATGTGTATTTTTATTAACTACTACATTATTTATTATGACACACAGGTTTATCACACATTCTGTGAGCTAAGTTTTAGTAATTTTGCAGTTTTTACTAATGAGTTAGGTCACACAGCAGTTAGTCTCTTAACATTTAGCTTGGTAGATGAGGGCCTAATTTGCTGAGAGTGAGACAAAGAAGCAGCGTGGGCTTCATGAGTTAAATTTCTGCCTTGTGTGCATTTTTCCCTTTCTTCTCGAGGTTTTTTTTTTAATTTTTACTGTGCCTACCTCTACTTCCTACCTTTCCTTTTCTTTAAGCCATTTCCTGTCCTCCTATTCAGACTTGTAACCTGAGCATTTTCTCCTAATGTTAATCCCAACAGACTTTCCACTGAGGGCTACTGCTCTAGCTCTCAAAAGAGGAGACAGATCTTTAGGTATTGGGGAGCTGCTGACTCACTAGTGTGTTGCCATGCCCATTTTTTGAAAGTGGTCTGGTGATGACATTGGTGAACTGTGGTGATTATTATCTTTGCTTGGCGTACTGGGCTGATAAATGGCTACATTAGCATTGCACCGTGGATGCATGGCTGCTTTGTGGTTTCACTGGGAACTGATCTACTCACCCATCAATCCTTCCACCATCAGCTACACTTTAATGGAAAGTATCCACATCAATTTCACAGTGATCTGCTTGTTTTGTGGTTGATTTAGCTGTGTAATTATCAAAATGTTACCCAACAAAAACTTGTTTGACAATTAACATGGTGGTGCTTCAGAACTTAAAATAACATTTAAATCAAGAAGAATAAATAGATTTTTTTAACAGTACAATTTATACTGTTATTGTTTGAGGAGTGCTAACTTAATAGGTAAAGATTTATTCCATGTAATATTGACAGATAGTGAAATCTTAGATTTATTTTCTGTAGGATTATTAGACCAAACAAATATTAAACATCCTTAGCAAAGCCATTGATCACTTTTCTGTAGGTGCAAACATGGGGAAAGCGTAACCTTTTGAAATGAATTAACCCAATCAACAAAGCCAGATCATTTATGATTTATAGTTTATATACTACATAATGCCCTTTTCACATTGAACATTGTCCAGAGAGACGCTGTTTCTTTGTTGTGCGCACACATCTGTCCCACCTTAATTCTCAGCCAGAGAACCAGGCATTCACACAATGCAACCATTCAGCCTCCATCTTAGTAGTCTGGCCAGACAGTTTTAAGGCTTTGTCTTTTTTTGGTTGTTTTTTTTATATATAGTTTTGTGTTGTTTCTTCAAATTTGCATCAATCTTGCTCTGATCAGCTGTAATCTTCTAAATTAGACATAAGTTGTAGTTGTAATTACACTTCAAGATGTTCATACACTTTTTACACTGTCAAAATTTTCTCCCAGTCTGTCACGTTCATTAGAATTGCCGTCACATGTAATTCACTCGTGTCTGAGATGGTCCAGAAAGTTTTACTTAGACTGTTTTAGGCTGAAGTAGACAAAAGATTCTTCCATCTTGGGCCCACATATATTGATGTGCAATGTAAAGCTTCTACAGAAAAGACAATTTCTTGCAAATTACATTGTCTGATTAAACTTTTTATTTACTCCTCAAGTATCATTGAAGCGCCACAAACCTGGCCATTTATAAGCAGCTGTAACAGCTGGTTTCTAGAGGGGTTGTAGTGGAACTGTTGAGTGAAATTAACATTTCTTTACTAAACAGTGTTTCTACTTGCATCTGATTAGAATGCCTTATTTTTCATTCTTTTAAGATCTTCCTCTAATTATTCCCATAATGGAAACTCAGGTTTTGTAACAGCTCAATCTGTGTATGATGCTATGAAGATCTAGCTTGTGATCTGTGTTAGCATCAGCTAGACAGTACAGATTAACTGCTCCAATCTATAACATTGTAACAATGATGGGTAAGCAGTTTAGTAATAATTATTATTTTTCATTCTCAGACCTTCAAACACTTCAGTTCTTTGTTGAATACTTCTTGTTCTTTACCTGCTTTTACATGCCATCTTAAACATTTTTTATTGTAAGTTTTCAGCATGTTTTATATACAAAAACAGGCTTTTGCAGATTAAACAGTGCTTCCGTTAATTTGACATCTGTTAAAGACCAAAAGTGAAAAAAGATATTCAGTCATCCACTGATGGTTTTTCTTGCTATTTTGTTTACATGTGAGAGGTTTGCTTGCGTGAGAAATTGAGATCAAATCTCATGTGATCAACAGCAGAATCCCTTCTGCTCTCTTCTTTTGCAAATCCTGGCATCATCTTTGTTTGCAGCGTGAAACCAGTGTGTGCCAGCCTGTTCACAGAGCGTCATTGCACTCACCCTTCCCTAAGAGGTTGAGCAGCACACAGCCTCAAAATAGTTCCTCCATTAATTAGTCTTTCTGAAATATTCATGAGCCACATTAAAAACTACTTGCTGTTCAGTAGTGTTTTATAACCTGAATCAGTTCTACCATAAACAAAGTTGCAAGTCCTTTAAAAAATTTTATAATTTTCCCCTCTACATAAATAATCATGTTTCATAATTGTCTTTTACCTCTAGGATGACAATACATGCATGCAAAGATGACAAGTGTTGGCAGTTAAAATTTTATTTTATTTGAAAATTGCAGAATTGTTATTTTTGATGGGCAGGATGTGTTGAGTACAGGTTGCACATGTAGTGTGGCCATTACCGGAGTGACAGTTTCATATCATAATAGATTGGCATAGAGTAAAAAATACCAAGTGCTCATCTTGTAGGTGGTGTGTGTGAGTCTGTGTGTCAATGCACATTTACTTTTTAACATTATACTGTTTGTACATTTAGTGTTACTTAAAATTTTGATGTTTGTGTCATTTGCTATTACTTGAAGAGGGCATGATTTTTTGTTTTGTTTGTTCTTTCCTTGTATTAGCACCTTTGATGGTGTTGATTTCATTCATAAGATCTTTGATATAAACCGTGTCCATAATCTTACATGGTTTGCTTTGTTGTGAGTTGAAATTGTGAAACTTTCTCATCTTCTCACCCGAGTAACACTTGGTTGATGTTAAAGCATCTTTTCCCCCTGCATGCTTGTTCTACCCATGAGTGGGTTTGTTTGTAGGAATGTGTGTGTGGTTGTGTACTTGAAAACCAAAAAATAATTTGCTTTTGATATGTTGCCTGTGTCTGTACTTTGGTTACACAAAACCAGCCAATATGCATCTTTGTTGAATGTTCTATTTGAGGCTTGTCAAACTGTATCCTTCCTAGCTGCTGATAACCTTACTCTGCTCTTCTTCTTGCCTATCTTTCTTCTTTTGTGTCTACTTCTACCCACACACATCTCTTTCAAATACTCCAAGAACACATCCTTCTTTTTTATATAATACATCTCTCCTTTAACCCTATACAGTTGCATGTAATATTATTCTGCACCTGCAAAAAATAGGTGTTTGCAATAAACATATTGCACAATAATTTAACAAGGTTAGCTAAATAAGACTATTACAAGGGTTTTTAGAAAACAATTCAACATTAAATTTTCCTTTCAGTTACTATTGTAGAATAGTTCATAGGGGCATTTTGTTAATCAGTTGTGGTTTTGACCACCCTTGATTCAAAGAATCAAGGATTTGATTAGGTTAACCAGGTGTGCTTCCGATAATACAGCTCAAATACCCGAACTAATTAACAGTAACATTTGAATGCATGTTAGAAATACGGCTAAGTCGAAAGAATCTTTTAGAAAGTTCATTAAGGAGATGAAAGGACAAGATAACTTGAAAAGTTGCTAAATTTTCCTAGAGGTATGACTGGAAGCACGGGTTGCTATGCTATGTATGTGGAAAAACAAGGATTCCTGAGGTGGCAGGTACTCAGAAACCCTTGAGTAATTGAAAGACTTGCACCAAGACTTGGTGGCAACAGCAGCTAGTTTTAGTTTCCAGCATAAACTCCAAAATGCTGAAGGACTCCATGCCTGATCTCCAAAATGTGCACCTCTTCTGACCGAAAAGCACAAGAATAGAATAGAATACAATTGCTACAATTTCCTGACAAATGTATTAAGCCAAAAAGGTATGGAGGTTCTGCTAAGATGTGAAATTAATCAAAATTCAAACTTTTTATCTCAATGGATCCGTGATATATCAGTAGCTGAAATAATGAAGTATAGGCTGAAAATAACATCATGCACCCTCTGGCTTGGACACACGAGCATATGGAGGGCAAGATTAATTTTATTATCAGGAAATCTTTGTTGGAAAATGTTGTTCTGTCTGTAAGGAAGCTGCAGCTTGGGTATCATTGTACTGTCAAGGGGAGCAGTGATCCCTGACAAATCTGAAAAGATATTAGGACCACCATAAAAAAAGATTTCCTTTATTTTATTAAAGAATAATTTTCAAAAAGGTTGAATAATTTTAAGTGCAACTGACTCTCTACCTCTGCTTATTTTTGCTAACTTCTTGCACTTGATAACTTTACCTCATTTCCTGACTCAACCGTTTCTATTTTACAGCAGTCACTGTAAAGTCTTGATCCTCCCTGTTCTGTTGTCTTTTAGAGGGAACCGTGAGAGCTCCAGTCGAGCATCAAGCAGTCGTCAAAGCAGCACAGACAGTGATATGAAGTGTCTGGAGCCACGACCTTGGAGCAGTACCGACTCGGACAGTTCTAACCGCACCCTTCGGCCACCCGTGACAAAGGCCAGCAGCTTCTCTGGCATCTCCATCCTCACCAGAGGGGACAGCCTTGGCAGCAACAAAGGATCACAGGGAAGCTGCAAAGGCTCTCGCTCTGGTAGGGACTGAAGAAAAAAGCTTTTGGGTCTGTTCAGTAAATCACATTAGGCCTAAGATCAAGTAACTTTTAGGTTGAACTAACTTTTTATTAATTGCATACATGTGCCTTTCTAACTACAGGTCAACTTTGTATATAATGGGGCTTCCCAAAATACTAATAGCGACCTCTCTTACTGTAAAGCAATCTTTTTTAGAACAGTGTTTTCTGTATATTTTTAAGAACCAAAGATGGTTATTAAAGTTAATGACTGAGTTAAAAAAAATCAACCATCCTAATGCTTGAACAATAAGTGAAATAATGTCCATTGTTACAAGCTTACCCCAAAATGGAATAAATATAAACTTGGCCTAATAATTTGGCCTCCATACTCTAAAATAACCATGCAGACTCATTAAGGCCATTTATCAAATCTTGTTGAACTTTTGAGAAAGTATCTGACATGAAGTCAGACATAATTCATTATCAGTTACCAAAAACGTGAGGGTTTATATATGAAACTTTTGTTTCCTATGAGACGTTTGTGATTCGCGGACCAAGCTGTTTGAGGATTGAATTAAGCTTTTGTTTTTTAGCACCACAGATGCTAGGAGAGGCTTATGACTCATTTTCACACAGGAATTTATATCCTATGTGGCAGCAAAACATGTGACAGAAGCAGAAACCCATTGGGCTTTAATACTTCAAAGCACTCTAACTTTCAAATTATAAAATGCAAAAGCCGAGTAGCAAAGCAACATGACAGCCACAACACAACATAATAGTCACAATCTTGTACTAGTTATTTCTTCACCAGAAAACATTGTATTGCTGCTTTTTCTCTGGTCCTCTAGTTATGATTTGTGCAGAAATAAGTTATAAAACAAATGCACATTTCAATTAAATCAAAATTAATTAAGGACAGCATGATGTGTTACCTGGGTGTCTTACAGTTAATGATGAAATATTCTATAAACGGCGATACTTACCGCTGACTCTGCTGTTGGCTCATTTAAGACAATTAAATACAGACATTAAATTCAGTTGCTTATTACTAATAATACCAAAGTAGTGATTTTTAGTACTTGTAAGTTATACTAAGTTGTGAAGATTTTATTGGTAGCCTATAGTGGAAAATGAAATACTGCAAACGTGGTGTTTTTGTCTCCTCTTCCTTTCCAGGCTTGCCCTTAGTCAGTCCTGATGTTTGCCCTCCGCCTTCGGTCTCCCAATCCAGCCGTAGCCTCCTACCCTGCCCGCCTCAGCCGCCACAGCAGCCACAGCCCCAGGCTCCACCTCAAACCGCTCTACTACCCACCCCACAGCAGCACCCCATGGGCAACCACATGATTGCTCAGGTAAGAGCCTCGATTTCATTACAATTAAAAAACAAATGAGAAATAGAATTAATTTAAAATTTTAAAGGCCAAACTGGAACCGTTTTTAAATCAACTATCTGTAGTGTTTGAGTCTAACAAGGTGGGTAATCCTGAGACAATGCTGAAGTTTGATTATATGCAGTTTTATGTTAGATATAACAAGGTACAACCGTATTTCTAGACATTTCCTTTGTTTCACTCTTTTGTAGTTAGAACAATTTATTTTAAATATGGGTTGTGTTGCATTTGCATATTTAAAGAACTGCGTCAGTTTCCATTTCTCTCATTTCTGCTCATTAAAACTTCACCAGTGTGTTCTAACCCTCATTTTTCCTGTCTTCATAATTCTTTCTTGCTGCTCTTTTCTTCTCTTCATTTTGCCCTCCTCTCTGCCTGTACACTTGCTCTTTCTTTCTGGTGTGTGTAGCCGGTGGCGTCTCTACAGCCCTCTCAGCCTGTCTCCTACTCCAGCCCCTCCTGCCCCCAGGTTCTCCTGCCAGTTTCTCCTCCCCAGCAGTACACAATGGTACTGATGCGTCTTGTAACTTCATTACTTCTGTTACTTTAGTCATAGATTACATCAAGGCTGACATCATCAAACATAAAGGGTGGTTGTACTAAAAAAAGCTCATTCTGCTTTTTTGCATTATTATTATTCATTATTATTAGATGGGTATTTAACCGCCTTAGTTTTCTTTCCATAGTACACACTAACACGTTTTGTTGTTTTTTTAAATCAGTTTTACTAAAACAAGATGTAGCAAAAGTGGTGAAAAAATCAATTGGGCTTGTTAAAAAGAAATAATGCAGTTTTTTTGTCTGGGACGAGGTTGCTTTTGATCTGTGGATTAAAGTTCAGCTGAACATTTTCAGATTAGATTTATTGCTATTTTTTTTATATACTTCCACACAGAATATTTTGATGGCTATGGTTTTTAACTTGCATGCCTTTTCTTTAACAGCGTTGGAAGTTCTGCTTTGTCCTTTAATTGCTGTTTTCTTCTGCTGCTTTATGGCAGTTTGCAAATAAATTGACATATCACCAGCTGATAATAATTGCCCATGCCTAAAACTTATATCACCGTTATAAGGCTGCAACTAACGATTATTTTAGTAATCACTCTAGCAATTATTTTGATGATTAATTGGATTAAAAAATTGCCTAATTTGCTGATTTTTAGAATTATGCTTATACAATATTAGAAATAGCTACATTAAAAGATGCAAATAAAGACATGCCAATTAATTTTTAGAGAAAATTAACCTTTTTATTTTTTTGACCAAATGCAAATGCATTTCTTTAGTGTATGTTTGAACATTTGTAGCAAAGGATTCATTTGCATCTGAAAAAAATATTTCTAATACAAACATGTGAAAAGTTCGGCCCTTTCTGCTCGACTTAATATCAATACGCTGTAGGGCTAATTGACTATTTTTTGGATTAACTGATTATTGGATCACAAAAAGACCTTGTATTTTTTTTTTATCTTAAATGAAAGATTTATATATTCTTTTGCAGTTTTCATTTAATTGGTGCTCTGAATGTGGTGTTGTTTCAGCAAAATGTCATTTTTGTGAGTCTGTATACTCCAGTTAATCAGTAATCAATTACTAAGTTAGTTGACAATTATTTCAGTAATTGGTTAATCCAGTCAATTGTTTCGGCCCTACACTGTAAAGTAGGGCTGAAACAACATGTGTAGTATTCCAATTTGGAATACTCCCATCATCAAAATGTTTGATGATGGGAGTATTTTCAGAACAGATGCTTTCCAATAACAACACATTTTGGACAGAAATGCTATGAAGCTATTCATATTTTTAATAGATTCTTATGATCACTTTGTCAGTTTGTAAAATATGAAACTCCAGATCCAGCTGAACTGAATGTCCTGACTTTGGAGTGTATGCCATAATTGGAACCCTCCATTCCAATCATTCCCATTGTTTCCAGGGAGATGAGCTGGCATCCCAGTTCACACAAATGACTCTGAGTCGGCAGGGCTCCAGCGAGAACCCTGAGCCTCCACCCATGTATCAGCCCCCTCCCACCGTGCTATCGCAGCACCCCCCACCCCAGGCTGGCTACATCATGGCTACGACAGGCCAGCCTTTGCCTCCACCGTCTGGCTACCAGCCCCCTACTGGACACCCTCATCCGCCTCCACCTCCGCCTCCTCCATCCCAGACTGTCATACAGGCTCCTCCACCGCCACAGGGCTACATCCAGCCCCCTCCACCGCAACAGGTATGTGGGTTTAACAAACCTCTGATTACAGGAGTTGCATATAGTTTCAAATTTATCTTTAAACTTTTAGTGGAAGAGTGTAGCTCCTAACATTGGTATTTAAAAATATATCTCTTTAAGCAGGTGTGTGATGTAAAACATTTTTTTCATAGGCTTCAATACATGTTTAAAGAAGAAAATAAATACCATTTACATGTACAGATATGTTTTTCATCCAGGAAATACTGTGAAAAGTTATTTTCCGTATCTCCACTGCAGCAGGTTTAATTGTTTTTGTCACAGTTTGTTATAAAAATAAAACTTATTTGTGTGACTGGCAACAAGGACAATATGGACAAGAATATTCTGAAAGCTACCAAGGGAAGGTTACACTTCAATAAATGTGACTGTAATTTACTGGTGGGGATCTGTTTGGAGTTGCAGATGGTTATTTAGTGATTATCAGTTATCAGTCTTCAGTAGATGTCAGGTTATGTCTATGTTATCTTCTTATTCAGAGCTCACAACATTGTGTCAATAACTGATTCAGATAACCTGCTGCTACAATCTAATAACAGATATGTTTTGTTTTACATGTTTGATAGCTTTTGGCTCTATCTGCCATCTTACAGTTTGAGATTATTAGACTGTGAGCTTGAATTTCTTAAGTTTAAACAGGTTAAAGCTGGTTTGCTTTGCCATACGAAGCACAACCCCGGTTCTTATGCTCTTGTCCCTCTACTTGCAATGAAATATTTTGCCATGGCAACTTGTAAGGGAGGATACATCACACAGCCCATTTCTGCTGACTCCCCTGTGGCTAAAATCTAATATTCCAGATTTAATGAGAATCATAATATTGATCATGGGCTTCAGAATAGTGCTTGCTCAACTCTTACTCTATGTTATATTATATATATATATATTCCTTTATTTAACCAGGTAAACCCCGTTGAGATCTAGATCTCATTTTCAAGAGGGACCTGGGCAAAAAGAATTGCAATACATAGCAACCTGGTTACAAGATAAACAAGATGCTATGTCGAGTTAAAATTAAAATAACATATACTTTCACTACACTTTAGAAAGCCATTGATGCAATAAAACTAACCAAATAAATAAGAATTGGGGATTAATGTAATGCCTTGTTTTCTCAACTGAACTTTCTCTGGTCTTTTTGTTGTTTCATTCCTCAGATACAGGTGTCATACTACCCTCCTGGTCAGTACCCCAGTTCAGGACAGCAGTACCGCGTGTCCCAACCTATATCCCATCAGGTGTCTTATCAAGCCCAACGCACACAACCAATGCCTCCGCCCAATCAGCAGTCAGGTCAGTACATTCTGAGGTACTGCAAACTTAAAAACGGTCTCTACTTCAACTGTAATGTGGCTGAAAAAGCTCTGTCAGTGTTCTCATGGTGCATCGCCTTAAACACTCATTTCTTTGTCATTTGATTTGAAAAAATATCTGCTTTGACATTTTGTCAAGTCAAAATGTCAAATTTTTGACATTTTGATTTGAAAATATATAATATATCAAACATTGATATATGAATTAAATATCAATGTTTCATTCATTTGTATAGCATGATTAAGATGTCAGTTGACCAAAATTCTTCATAATTACATCCACAGTTATAAAATAGTAAATTGAATAAAAACAGTAATAAAAATAAATAAAACACAGTTAAGATTCGAAACTAACTCAATATTAAACACCAAATAAATAATCAGCCACAGACCAGAGAAAAGAGAGGAGTTTTTTTCTGACATTTAAGTGAGATTGCTCTCTAGAATAACACCCAGATTTCTGACTTGTACTGAAAGTACTTGAACATCAACTGCGCAAGAGGAGAGATAAGATTTGCCAAACCAGATGACCTCAGTCTTGCTTTTATTCGAAGTTAGAAAATTTAACCTCATTCAACCATTATCTTTAATTAACTGACTTCTTGCTTCAGGTATCTTCTTCTACAGCCTTTGATAATTTTTCTTGTAACATTTTTCATTTCAGTTCCAGTTGAATTTTCTTATGAAAGCCGTTTCATCAGGGTCTTCAAATACCGATTGTCAGCACTGTTTTGATCTGACCCTCATCTCACTACAAGGGGTCTAATCTGCGTGTCCTTATTCTCTGTGTTTAAGTTATAGTTGCTATTAGTAATATTCAATAATTTGGCTGTCATGAGGATTTTTACTTTGACATATCTTCACTTTTAGGATATTTAACATATTTGATTAGTATTGTACTTAAAACTGAAATATACAATAAATAGACTTGCTGTCTCTGACCTACTCCAAGTCATTCAGGTGAAAGGTTTGGTTTAAACAACCTTTTCCCTGCATTATTCAGCTAAGTAAATTTGGCACAAATCAATATTCAGCTCTGTGTCTTTCAAGGAGAAAGTGGTTGCTATAGCATTTGGACTCTTTAATTTACGCTATGCAAAGGTGGTCTGTGTTAATACTGAGAGATGAACATTGTTGACGGCTGAAATGGACTTTGAGTTGAAATGGAAGTCTGCCAGTCCACATAGCTAATAAATACTAAGGTCAGTGACATCTGGATTTAATTTGGATTTAATTGAAAACACTCATAATTTGATAAACCATAAACTTTTACATTTTGAAATTATTTATTGATAATAATTGGTTAAATGAGAATCATTTACTTTTTAAGTTGGCATGAAACACACGGTTTTTCTGCATTTTTAATACGTCATTGGATATTCATTTCAATACTTTGTCAAACCTTTGTCTGTTTCTGTATTGACCTCATCAGGTCTTCAGACCATGATGCCTAGCCAGCAGCCAAGCTATCAGAACATGATGGGGGTGCAGCAGCCTACAAATCCTGGTCTGCTAAATTCCCAAAGAACGAGTATTGGAGGCCAAATGCAAAGTATAATGGTTCAATACCCACAGATGCCATCATATCAGGTTTGTGCTCTTTTGATTCGTCTGTTTTATGTCACTCTTTTAGAAATTATGCATACATACAGATTGCTCTGCTTCGCTATAGCTCTAATATACATTTGTTGCAGAAGTGGGGATATACTGTATTTTGAACTGAATTAAATGTTTAGAAATCTGATGTGATTTAATTAGAATTAAAATTTGATGTTGACACCTAAACAGTAACTTATTGTCTGACTTTAACTCTTGTGAACCAAAACCATCTACATTTCTTCCCACTCAATATTTCCATTTTTTGCATTAGGTGCCAGTGGCAAACGAAAATCAGCAAGTGGTGCAGCAGCAGTACCAGCAGCAGGTCATGGTGCCTGTCAGCCAGTCTGTCCAGGGGCCTATGCCTGTCTACTACAGTGTTATTACACCAACACAGCAAAATAGCACAAGGTACAAGGATTTGTGTGAAATGTTTGCTTGATCTCATATAGTTTGAATGTTATTCTTTTTAATATTAATTCAATATATTTGAAAAATTAGAGTAATATTTTATCATCTTTGATTGCTGCAGACTAACATTTTCTTTCTTTTTACTTTTAAAAGTAACCTTTAGCTTTTCTTCTTGTTTGTCGTTTAGCCCGTCAGTGGGTTACCTGCAGCCTCCCAGCTCAGAGCAGTTTCAGATCACACAGTCACCGTCTCCCTGCAACCCTCAACCATTGCAACAGCAATATTCAGGTATGGCCTCCTGTCACCAAGTAATTATTAAAATTACTATTATCAATGATAATAATACAAAGAATTTAATTTAACAGTCTGTTAAATATTTTACTCTTATACAAAAGTCCCTCATTTGTTTTATTTGTTTGGGTTTTTTAAAGTCAGACTTTTGGCTGTACACGTCACCTAGACTGAGAATATGCCTGATTTGAAATTTACGGCATAACTAACTGAGATTACAACAAAGTTAATCAGCCATCAGACGGTAATAGAATGACATCTGTGGTTTGTAAAACTGGGTGAAAGGTATTGTAGGTGAAAGTTCACTCAGGTTTGTGGCATGGAGCTGTAAATAAATGTCCTTGAAAGAGGCAATGTTTGAAGAAAACAAACTGAACACATTTGTTTTTCTTTTCTACTCCAGATCAAACCTGAACTTGTTTCCAATGATAGTCACTCTATCATGTGACATGCTGTCCTTCACTCTGTTCTGTTTGTCAAGCTACCCTGTGACCTCTTATTTTTAACTCTGCAGTCTTATATGCTTATTTCTTCACAAGTTAACTTGGCTCATCTTCTTGTTAGGGGCTAAATTTAGTTAGTCTTAGTATTTGATTGTTATTCCAGCTAGTTCACCATTTCTAGTTCTATTATTGATAGTCTGTATTATGAACTGTGTTTTTGTAAATCACATGATATAAAGGTAAAGCCTGTCTACAGTTCTCTCATTATAATATATTATTGTTGGTCACTTTATTAGGTACACCTTTGTTGTACATTGGTTCCGATCCTTTTAAAACTATTTTAGCCTTTTATGTCATAGTTTCAATGAGGTGTTAGAAACATTCCTTAGAAATTCTGCTCCATATTCTCATGATTTTTTATTTTATTTTATTTTTTTACTGAATATTTATGATTTTTATTCTGCATTTTAAAACATTCTCCGTTGGATTGAGAACTTTTGGCTGTCATCAGCAATAATACTCATTTTTAAACAAGGCTCAGTTGGTTCAGATGCAAAATATTTGACAATGTTGTAATAAATTTGATTTGAAGTCTGACTATAAATCTTGCCTTGTATTTCAACTTCTACAGTTGTAAATCCATCCTCTGCATTTATAATTTTACAGTGGCCTTTAGTGTCTTGTTAAAGAAAACATTGTTTTCGGTGGGTAGTTTGAAGCTACATTTAAGCTGAATTAAATCTTTAATATGTTTGACTGCATATGAAAAACACAGGGCCACATATAAGGTCAGCCCTTCCCTGTCTCATAAATCATCCATTTATCCTGGTTTTATCTTTGCTTTGTTCCCTCAGGAGTGGCTCCTCCAGGGCCCGGGGTAATGGTCATGCAACTCAGTGTCCCCAACGGACCACAGCCTTCCCAGAATCCTCCTCTCGTTCAGTGGAACCCATGCAAGTACTACAGCATAGAGCAGCGGCCCAGCAAGCCAGGAGAGCTCTACAAACCTGACAACACTCCACAGGTAAACAAAAGCATCAAACTCTTCTTGATTACGAATAATCAATAAAGGCATTGCATTTGTTATTGCAATGCCTTTTTTTATTCTTTTATCTCCATCATCCTTCTCTGGTCAATTGTAATAATGACTTACTTTAGTGTGTAGGTTCTGAATTAAAACGTCTGTCCACTTAATAACCAATATAATTCTAATTTTCATTTTTCTTTATTTAGGCCAACACTCAGCTGACCAGTCCCCTTGCCTCTCCCACTCAGTCCCCCACCCCGTCTCCCTCTGGCAGTGTCAACAGTGTATGTCCAGGCCTCGGACCACTACCCCTTATTTCCCAGTTTCAACGGCCGGGAGGACCGGCTCAAGGTACATGTAAATAAATAACCCTAATGAAATCAGATCCTGATCTTCCTGGACAAAATGTCCAGAGAACGAGAGTGAAGAAATTATATTTTTATCTGCGGCAGCCACCAGTGATGTTGTACTTTGTACAACCAAATATTTTGCAGTTGTAGCTCCACCCTAAATGGAGAGGTAAATAAAGTTTGTTTATAGTATGGATCCTTAACTTTATGCCACGTCACGTTTCATATTTCTCAGAGACAGATTCTTATCTCAAGAATAATAAAACTTGTATTTGTAAATATTTCCTAATTATTAAGTACTCCTACACTTAAAAAAAATGCTAGCAATGTTGTATATCAAAATCTGGTTGGATTAAAAAAATCCTCTCTATCTCTGGGTTCTAGCTGTGTTTATAAACCCCCCAAAATAATATCTCCTTTTTTCTTTCCATGCATACCTTTTAATTTGACCAGGTGGCTTTTGGCCCCAAACCAGTAGTGAGATCACTCCACCTCAGCATGCTGAAATGACTGGCATCATGCCACGGGGTCAAACGTTCTACATGACTTTACCTCATGTCTGTCCTCTGACCTATATTTATTTAAACTCTGAGCCACTCTGTCTTTGCTGACAAATAGATCAAAGATTTGGAAATCACCATTATATATAAAAACCTGGTGTTGCATCAGTCTGAAATTCTCATCTGTACAGCACAGTATCTCAGAAAAACAATTTGTTGGGCATTTCAATTTGCATTCACCAAAATCATCCTCCTGCTAAAGAAAAAAAAATACTTTTGTGGTTTATATGCTTCTTCTTCTTCTTTTTTATTATTATTATTCCTAAAAGGTTTAAATTGCTGCTTTGGAAATGAAAAGATGGTTTTTCTATTTTTAATGATCACAGTTATTTCAAATCAAACATTTAAACTTTGTAGTTTGATCTTGACGTGTGTTTTATGTCCTTCAGGTGACGGTCGATACTCTTTATTGGGGCAGCCTCTTCAGTACAGCCTGTGTCCTCCACCCCTCATGCATGGCCAGTCCTCCTATAACTCCCACCAGGTTAGTCTGGGTTTTTCTTTTTATATCAATAAAAGGTCAAATAAAGCTTCATTAGGGATAAATTCAGGCTATGATTTGTCCATTTTAATAAATATTGTTCTACACACTTACAATGTTGAATCTTCTGAATTATTAGGAAAAAAGAAGTAAACTCTGTTGCCAGAATATGAGATAATAAACTTTGAGAGGCCTTCCTGTCTGTGACAGGCCTGAACTCTCTCCTCCCATGATGCACTGAGACTGATCAGGCTTGCAGGTTAAGTGTCCATCTTCAGTCCTCAGTGGCCGATATCCTGCATTTTTTATGCATCTTACTGCTCTAACACAGCTGATATGAATACACAGATTACCTCCTCAGGGTGTCCTTAAGTAATGAACCTAGGAAAGATGTAAAACATTCAGAACAACAACTCTTGAGGATTGCTTTTGGACACCACAGGTTTAATGCCTGCATTTGTTGCTTATGTCGCCACCTGGTGTTGTGCACAGTTATTGCAATGCATTATTGAGCTCTCTAAAACCTGTTCCTGTGTTTAGGGTCAAGGAGTAATCAAACACGGAGCACGAGGAAAGAAGCAAACACTCAAATCTGCATCGACAGATCTTGGCACCACAGACGTTGGTAAGTTGGAAACTGCATGAGAGACAGGTTTCTTATTTAAAAACTCTGGTATTGTAGTTTTTTTTTTTTTAGAATGTCTCAGACCTTAGATTAATGCACATGTAGTCATGTTGCCAGCATTTTTTAACATGGCAAAGAAGACAAGTTGCCTTTTAAAAATCACCACTGGAATATTTTCCCTTTTTGGATGTTAGCATTCATAAATTAAGCATCACAATGAAGAGATAAATGGGAGGAGCAAATGTTGAGCACTACTCATGCAATGTGTGACACGGCTTGTAATATTCTTTTAAAAATAATACCAGTAACCTTGGAGATAACCCTGTTCGATCACAGAAATGGTTCTTTATCACTACATGTCACTCTCTAACCTCAAAGCAAGCTTTATTGTTACAGCTACTGCCTTCACTCGAAGAAGATATGTCATCTAAAGTTTAATTGTATTTAACTTGCTGAAAGTATTAAGCAAGTTGTGGAGTTTTTCTAATTCTTAAATTGAAATCAAAATGTTGTGCATCTCTGCTTCTTTCTCATCCAGTTGTGAGTCGAGTACTCGAGGTGACCGACCTGCCGGAGGGGATTTCACGTCCGGAGGCCGAAAAGCTTTTCAACCAGCTGTCAATGTGCGGCGCTAAGATCCAGTGGCTAAAGGAACCCCAGGGAGGCCGAGGGGTAGCTGGAGGCTGCGGCCCCTGTGTCGGAGCCAGCGCGATGTCTGGGGTCGGCATGGGAGCCGGGGGAGGGAAGCTAGACGGCCACGACCCAGCGCACCTCTACACAGTAGTTGCAGTGTTCCCCACCACCATGGCTGCCCAGAGTGCTTCCTTCAAACTCAACAACAGCGGAGCCAGCCTCTTCAAACTTCGGGCTGCCAAAAAGAACTATGACCTTCGTGTGCTGGAGAGAGCCAGCTCTCAATGAGACGAGAGGAGAGGGCGAGGACAGACAGAGACAGACACAGAGACTTTTGGTGGAAAAGGAAGGACAACTGAGTGGGGCTGCTCCTAGTGTACAATTTAAAATCAAAATGGAAAAACAAACTTGAGTTAAATGATGTGTCAAATGTATAAAAGGGAAGAAGGTGTGAATCATGAGGTGGCTGGTGTTTGGTTGCAAATCAGATTTTTGTTTGTTTTTATTCATTGGTTTTGTTTTGTATTTATAAAGCAGAAGAGCACACAAGACACGCAAGCATGTGTTTCACTGTTGCCGTGGAATGTGTGCTGCCATGATATAATTACACACGCACACACACGCACACACCCCCGCAAACAAACCAAAAGACAGACAGGTACACAAAGTGCAGGTAACAGGGTCACGTAGCACATAACAAAAACACACTGGACAGTCGATCTCAGTCAAACCTTTTCCTCTTCCTCCTCCCTCCCTCCGTTTCTCTTTCCTCAGCTCACCGCATCCCGATTGTCTCTGAATCTCACATATTTATAAATTTTCATACGCAGAGTTCGCACTCTTTCTGCTCTCCCCAGCTGCCATTTCTCCTCTCATGCTTCCTCGTCTCTTTCTCTGCTTCTCTGTTCCTCTCATGTATCACTGCGCTCTCCTCTCTTGCTTTCTGTTTGCCTTACTGCTGTTGTGGATTTATGTATTGCGCTGGTTCTTTATTTCTCAGAAGTTTTCCTTTTTTGAGGGTTCAATATATTTATATAAGTGATGTAAGGAATTAAAGAAAACTATATATTCAGTGATTTTTTTTTTTCTTTCCCGAGTGACGAAGTTTAGGCCTTCCTTTTCTCCTTTACTCCTTCCTTCTTCATCCCCGCTCCTCTTTGCTGCCCTGTACCTCACTTCTTTAACCCTCTTCCTCTCTCCCGAAGACCGCCCCGCCCGATCCCCGATCTCCGCCCCGACGTCCCCATTGTGTTTGCGTTTTTTGTTGACAGCCGTGCAGAACGTATCAGAAGAAGTAGTTAAAAGTGCACAATGATTGCATATGTCTACTGTAAATTTTATTTAATCTGTTATTTTTGTTTGTTTTTAAAAATATAAAAGTCAAAAAATCTATGAAAACACGTCCTGGCTTCGTGTGGTTTGTTTGAATTCAAAGACGTTTTAATTAAAGCTGAATCTCAATAAATTAGAATATCATCAAAAAGAGTTTACTTCAAGAATTTATTCATAACACAGTGATATGCATCTTAAGAATTATTCATTAAAAGTTAAGGGAAACCCTAAATATTAGTAAAGAATTTAGTTTTACATAAGACCAAAACGATTTTTATTCTAGAACGTTAAGACCAACACTGTCGGGTTCAACACTGCTGGCAACATTCATTATCCAAGCATAATTATTGGGAAGTTGAGTGGAAGGAAAATGTATCAGACATGCACCAGCAACAGGGATAACTGCTTCCTTAAGATTGTGAATCAAATCCCATTCAAGAGTTTTGGGTCGAGCTGTAGGTGAAGTCACTGCTTTTAGAGTTACTACACTCACAGGTGTCAGTACAGTGTAATTAGACTGGTTTACTGTGTGACAACTTTGAAGAATGCTGGAGGAAACCTTAATGATCACAGGCTTGGAAAAAGCAAAGTTTTCACCTCAGTCCTCTGCCGGATTACTTAATCGTTGTTTGTTGAATCAACTGCACTTCACATTTCTGTAAATGCTGATTCAGATTTGTTCCCTCTTTAGTTTCCTCTCCTTTGCATGTTCAACGGAGCTCAGATGATGAGCCACCCAGGCACTCCTCCTGTTTTTTTGCAGGGGTCTGTCAGAGGAAAGGAGCTACAAGGCCTGCGCAGGTAGCGCCGCCAGGCTTCAGCACTCCTCTGATTGGAGAAGAGAGCAACCCCTCAGACACGGGTCACTTCCCACTGGGAAACGGTGTCCGCTTCATGCCACCCTGGACCAAATCACTGAGAGGAAGAAAACACAGCAGCTGTGTTGTCATCTCCAACCTCCTGTGACCCTGCCACTCCAGACAGGAGGGATGAAGGAGGATTGCCAAAATGCTTGTTGGTGTGTGTCTGTAGGTGGTTTGGTGTCTTTGTGTGTAGGTGAGCACACTGGTGAAAGGCCAAGGGCACTGAGGAGGAGACAGCTATAAGTGTGGCAATAAATCTGCTCACTTCAGGAGAATTTCTAGATCTGTTAGGAGTGCACTGAGGAGCAGATTTCCAGTTCACGTAAACATCCAGGGATAGGCTCATCTATAACCTTCAGTAACATTTAAAGCCTCACGTTTTACTTCAGTTCAGTTTATTTAAATCAATTCACAGCTGTTTCTCAAGGCATTTTACAAGACAAAACACATCCATTCATATCTCAATATGCAATCAAATTAATCATCTTCTCCAATCCAATTGTAGATGTCCAAAATGCCACTCATCAGCCATGTGTGACCCTCCAAAGGATTTTATGCAACTGGGACTTGTGAGTAAAGACAACAAGTAGAGCAAAGTTAAAGAAAATGTTAGTTAAACTATAAACTACTAATCTATTATTTACTACTCATTTTTTGTTTATTTCAATTTAATTTCATAGGATCACAAATATCTAGTGACTTTTGCTCAAAATGCATTTTTGCAGATGTATTTTATTAACTCGGCGACCCATATCCTGTTTTTACCAATGAAACAACAAACTGTTAAAAAATGTAACATAATTGTATTCCACTCTTTCAATATTTTAAAAGATGAGAAGTTATTTTTATGTTTCAGATTTAACATTTACAAACCTTTTTTCTACAAAAATCGGACTGATTTGTTTGTTTTGATAAGCAAGTAAGAAAATTTAACAGTAGTACATTTTAATAGTACATTTGCTAATTTGGTTAAAAAAAGATTTTTTTTTTTTTTCTTTTTGTTTTCTCGTCCTACCTTCAACTTTACAATTTCACTGTCAACAAATGTGGACACCCATGATCTAGATGCAAATATTTGGCCGTTTGACTGCTGAAGTTAACTGGAAACTGTGTCATAAAACAGGACAATGACTGAAAGACTCAATCAAAGTCCAGACCTAGAACTGATATGAAATAATATGGCTCAACCTTAAGAGAGTTACGCAAAAATGAAATTTCTCCCCACAAAGTGAGACTGAAAAACTCCTATATCAAATCTATTGCAGCAAAAGGTGGATTTTTGGCTTTATCTTAATGAAACAAACGTATAAATGTATAAAACTGAAACACATTTAAAATGTAATTGTATGCCGTAAAAATGTATTCCTAAATTTTTCCAACAGAGGTCGCTGTTGTACTGGAAAGAAACAAGCCCTACTTAAACTGCCGCTAACCCAATTTAACACACTGCTGGGAGCCAGAGTTTGGTACTGACCGAGTAGTTTTAATTTACACGGAAGACTAAAACAAAGTGTGTTGGATTGGTGAAGAATCATGTTTGGGGATTAAAGCTTTTAAAGCAGGTTTGAGGTTTTGAGTGACATATGAATTTCTAGCATTTAGTTAACCTAAATGTTAAACATCCTCTTTTCTTTAAATTCGTGATTTGTGTTACAGCATGCATCGCAGAACCAATAAGTGTGCCGTTTGCAAATTGTATCAGAAAAGCATTACACAAGCATTAATAAACGTATACAACTTTGTGGGGCGTCAAGCTGCAGTCGTGGATGTGCAGATAGACGCATCCCTTTTTAAAGAGCGCAGGCTCTGCATCATCTCATTGAACCGCCACATTCAGAATCACATTTAGCATCTAGTCGAAGAGAAAATCCATCTTCCCTCCGCCAGCCGCTGAGAAATGTTGCAATGTGTGAGGAAAAATAATAACATAAAACTATATTAGAGATCCTCTTTGCCTACTGTAGCAGAGAAGGTATTGATTTTTAAAGAAATATTTCACAAATCCTCTTCACTGGGCCGATGCTAATGTCACCTCTCTCTTTTTTTTTTCTTCCAGGTGTCAGGGGCAACATTTCCTCTTTTTTCAGGCTTTTCGTCGAGCTTTTAAAAATTTATTTTTTAGAAAGTTTTTACTTTCAGGTTCCTGTAGATTTTTTTTTTTTTTTTTTTTTTGTGAAAATTGATCTAATTTCATGATTTCAAACCAAGGATTGGTTCACTGAGGTGTTACAATTCAATTATCTAATCGCATTTGGATGAATTTTAATCTAATTTTCTCTTACATTTTAAGCAACTCCTGAGAGATAGCTGAGTTGTTTTTTGTTTTTTTTTAAGTATTGATGTAGGTAACGGTGTCAGGGGTCAGAGCTTTGGACCAGACAGTCCTGCAGA
This sequence comes from Xiphophorus maculatus, assembly GCF_002775205.1. NCBI lineage: Eukaryota > Metazoa > Chordata > Actinopteri > Cyprinodontiformes > Poeciliidae > Xiphophorus > Xiphophorus maculatus. Next base: position 12,640,967 of record NC_036462.1, on the reverse strand, counting down.
CAGAGACAGTTTCCTGACTGGCACCATTAATCTGTTCAAGGTGTTAATATAAAACCAGCTGCCCTACCACAGGGGAAGACAGTGGCAGCGGCATTAAATTGTGCCTGTGGGTGTTTTCCATCCTGTCTGTCCATCAGAGGCGCACAAGACACATAAATACATAAGTGCTGGTTAATACATGTGATTTTATCCGTGTGCAGTAATAAATTGAAGGTTGGTGGTGACACGCATACACATAAACTGACAAGACAAGTTTACAGATTGAGTCCTGAGGCCCACAGAGAGGGAGAGAGAGAGAAAGGGAGGCGGAGAAGCAGCGGAGGCTGGAGAGAAGGCTGCAGGGTTGGAACCAATTAGGCCAAGAGAGCCTCCCTCCACCTGCACCGCCAGGCCCTTGGGGAGAGCCCCAGTGACAAGATGAGGGATCATCATCATTACCATTATTTATTTGCTAAGCAGAGGCCGACTCTGGGGCCAATCCTAATAGCATTCCCGAATTGCAATGAGCGGTTTTCTTTTGGGGGCATGTATGGAGCTGGGGAGGAAGGCGTGTGGATGCGGTGTCGCAGCGCGGTTCACAACCCGCCGAGCACGCGTTCAGAAACAAACACTAAACTATTGTGACCATCTGATGCTGAAAGTAATGCTGTTCAATCAATTATGCAGGGCTATTGTGGGTTCCCCAAACTATCATCAATAATATATGAGGCTTATCAAGGGGTTTGGTGGAGGAGTCAGGTCGACCTGGCCTCTGAAATCAATCTTGCCATTTCAGGTGAATGCTGTTAAATTCAGAGGAGCAAAAGCAGCCTGCTCATATTATTACTGAAGTTTAGAACAATTTAGAAATTACTTGTTGATTCTGTCATTTTTTTGGGAGTCTTTCAGTCTTCGGTTTTTGCAGACAACTATACCAATGAAATCCAACTTGGATATATAAGCTTTTTGAAACAGCTTTATTGTACCACTCACACCTTTTGTTAAACGTTATTATAATCATGATTGTTTGCAAAGCCTTGCTGTCGCTTTGCTGTGAATCATAGCAGGGTACTCCCTGTGTGGAGTTTGTATGTTTTCAGCCACACACCGTGGGTTGTCTCTGGGTATTTTGGCTTCCTCTGGGTCCAAAAACATACATGTTGGTTAAATTTCTCTCACTTTGACTTGTACAGAAAGCTTTGCATATCTGTGGTGGACCAGCAGCCTGATCAGTACATGACTTATTGCATCACTCTCTCAGTGCCACAATTAAAGATGGGTGGACTGTTTGTAATTAGTCAACAAGTGGGGCTGAAAAAGAAATGTTTAAAACTGCTATCAGATTTGAGGTGAACAAATAGATAAAATAACTGGAAGGTATTCTAGAGGATTCAAGAGTAAACATTTGAAGCTAAGTTGACTGTTTGTAATTTCTAAACCTCTGTCTAAAGAATTATTGTCCATCCAAAATGAACATGGCCAGATGAGTTAAGGGAATATTTTGGAAGAAAATCACAAGCGTAATTTTAAATTTCACTCTGTCAAACAGAAACCTTATTTAGCCTGTACAGATGTGAGATCGGCTTCTCTTTGCTATGGGACATCCGATATTCTCTCAGATTGGAGAATCGGTTTTCATAAAAGAGTCATCTGTCCTGGTTTGAAAAAGCATTTGTCCTATCAGACATCTTATGCTTGCCTTTTTTAAATGTTTCAGATGATTGAACACATTTCAATCATTTCACGTTTCACATCAGACCAAGATAACCCGAGTCAATATCAAATCAAAACTAACTAAAATGGTTTTTACCACCTTATCCAGTTTTAATACAGTTTTATTTTTCTACTTTGCAACACAAGAATCACAGAGTTAGACTAGACTTGTTTACAACACATACAGTTTTCAGTGGAAACATCTGATGCAAAACTGACTCAGTGTAAAAGGTATGCTAGAATTTTCTTAGGTTTAAGTGAAATAAGTCCCAATTTATTTAACTAGTTTAATTCCTTTTGCTTTTGCGATTTACTACTGCTAAGATACTGCGCACTGAGAACTACTGCGTATAACCTTAATTTAAAACTATCTGGACTACCTTCCCCTAAAATATCCACGAGGGAGAGATGCTCCACTCTAAAAACATCTCCAGGACACAATTGTTTGCTAAAACAAACTTTGACCGTACCTGTTAGCATGCCGCTCTGTCAGCCAGTTTCATCTGAAATCTAGAGTGTAGAAGTATGCAACATTCTTGTGCTGCCATGTCCCAGTGAGGTGTAATACTCCAGATATCCTCACTATGTCCATTTCAGCTCAGCACTTCAATCTAATCTACTTTTATTCAGCAGAGATCACACATTCTCCATGTTTAATCACTTCAGTCGGAGTGTGTGTCTGTGTCAGAGAGAGAGACGGGGGTGGGAGGTGTAGATGATACAACGTCTGTCTGTGATTCAGCTGTTGTGGTGGAGTGACTATAGTTAGTCCATAACTCATGATGCTCTCCATTCAGAAGACACCTTAGGGCCGCATAACACCCTGTGAGACTCAATCACAGCCTGCGCTAAATCGATAATCCGAGAGATAGTTGGGAGAGAGAGGGAAAAAGATTGAGAGAAAGTTGCTGGAGGAGAGAGAGAAGGAGAGAGAAAGAGTGGATGATGTGAAAAGGAGACAGGGGAAGAGGGAGAAGGAGAGGGCTGAGAGGGAGATCAGGGGCTGGAAGAGGGAGATGAAAGATGAGGGCTGATTTTCCCACAATCCCCCAAAGGCCCCCTTGCTGACTGTGTTTTTATCTGATGATGTGAGGACATTGTAGAGGCGAAAGGTGAAAGGAAAAGAGAGAAAAGAAAACGAAAGATGACTGAGGAAAAATAGCCCAAGGAACAAAACTGCGCAGTGCAAGTTTGCATGCAGTGAAAAAAAAAAATGCATGTTTGCTTCAAAGTTTTAAGAGACATGTAATGATTTAATCTCTGCCTACCTTTAAATGAAACAACCATTTTGTAGTTATTCCCTGTTTTATTTACATCACGTTTTAAACATCTTGTAACTTCAGACCAAAGCAGTTTGTCTTGTAATCCTGCAGAGGTCACACTCGTATCGGCTTGACTATTAGGGTGATCTTTTGACTTCTTAGAATGAAAAGCTAATACCACTCTTTTTTATATATATAAAAGAAAGGGGAGAATTTGAAAGTATTCTTAATCTTAAGCTGCATATTAATCACAAAGATTGGTTTATGTTTGTACTATCTGTTGCTAAATGTGCAAATTTACCCTAGTGAAGCATTCTCTGGCACAGCTACCTTCACTCACTGTCCCCCCAGGGGCTTGTAAAGATGCCATCACAAATAAGATTTGGATTTAATTTGTTTTTGGAGAAAGGATTTAGGAAATTTTGATGGAACTAAACCTTCCTCTCCTTCGTCTGGTGGCTCACATTAGAGGTCACCACAGCACCTCATCTCTTGTCTCTCACCTTCATGTCCCTCCAACTCTCTTCAAATCTTCCTTCACCACATCCAGGGAACTTCTATGTGGTCTTCCTGCTTCTATGCTCCATATTCAACAGTCTTTGTTCAATATATCCACTAACACTTCAGTGCAAGCCATCTCTGCCTCACTAATTTTGTCTCCAAGCTGCTGGTTACCATCTGCCTGTCCAGCCACCTATCCATAAATTCTAGATCTTTAATAAATTAAGCAGCTGCAGCTACACATGTGGTTAGCACTTCTTTTGGAAGCATCTTTTTGGGCTGTATTTCTCAATTACAAGTGAATGTTAAAACATATCAAATGCCAAAGTGGCTATATTTTGGTTTAATTGTTGATTGATCACAGGTTGTTGGTCAGACACCAGATTTTTTTTTTTTTAAATCCAAAGCCTTACTGCATTATTTGTAGCTGTAGTTTCACCCAACTGAAACCAAATTTAAACTGTCCAATTTAAACATTGCATTAAATTTTCCCCAAAAAACATTTTACACTGAATTTTGCACTGAAACATTGTATATTTTTGTTGATTCAACTGTAATTAAGAGATGTGCTTGAACGTCTGGTTTGTGGTCTGTTTTGTAGCCATTGGTTATGTGATCTGAACTGGCCTGATGAGAGACAGTCACAAATTTACCTGATGCACAGACTGAATCACACGTTGGTAACAAGTGCCCTTAAATACCTCTAGACAAACTACAAAAAAGCATTTCTCCCAATCATCTTTTTTTCATCTCACTTTTGTAAAATATCTGCAAGATTATCCCTGTAAAATTATCTTGACTGTAGTCTACTTCATACTTTGAAAGACTTCTGATACATTTTCCCAAAGAATTACCCAGAAGGTCTGCAAGTGACTTTATTGGGGAAATATCTGTGACACTTACCAATCACCATGGTGTCAATGAACACTTGTCTTAAAATGGGAGGAGTGAGTGAGAAAATGTAGAAGAAGTGGCACTTTGGTGAGATGTGAATTCTGGAGGGTGGTGGGAATGAAGAGGATACTTTCTATCAGGCATTTGTGCAAAGATCACAGAGGGAGCAATCAGCTAGTCAGTACAGAGACGAGGAAAGATGTAGAAAACTCACATCTGTCTTGTAGTTTTCTCTGTCACCCCTTCGCTCTGTCTTTGCACCCTCTTCCCCTCATTTACTTTCACTCACAGCCTCTCCAACTTTCAGCTGTGAACTTCCCTGTTTATCCAGCTTTTCCACTCCGAGGCATCGTGGTGTATGCCCCCCTACCTCCTCTTCTTCTCTATGACTTGCTGTTGTTTTTGAGTGATGCGCGGCTGATGGCGAATGCTGGGTGATGACAGATGGATGTGACAAGCAGATGGTTTTGCTTGTCATCTCTTTAATCACACAAACTCAGTCGACCATGAAGTTGGAGTTCTGTCTTGTCAAAGCAACACAAAGTGGAGACAAATTTACCCAGCATGCCATAGATTTTGATAGAGAAAAAGTGATGGCATTTGTCGAGAAAAGGACCCAGATGTAAATGGTGGTCTTTGTGTTGAGGTCGGCTTTGATACTATTTTGACGTGTGCTGACTGCTGTTAGTTTGCAATAAGATGAACGCGACAGCTGTGAAGATAAAAAGCTGGGTAAAGGGGAATAAAAAATGTCTCTTGGCCTTGTGGTTGTGGGATTGCCTAGGAATAAATGTACTGAATGCACATTGACATAGCACCATGCAATGGCTTTGTGAAATATTCTAGAAATTCTGTTATATATTATATACACCCATATAAATATATAAAAATAGCTGGATGAATGTGGCACAGTCTGTGTGTAGAGTCCTAATCAAAATATTCTCCTTAGAGAATGTGCTTTGAGATATGCTTGTATGAACAATAGTAACAGAACCTTGCTAAAGTTATACCTATTGAACTTTTTATTTACATTTTTTTCACTTTATAGCCACCCATTTCAATGTATTTTATTTGGATTTTTGTGACAGGTCAACATTAGAATAACAGTGAAGTGGAAGGAAATTTATATATTTTTTTTTAACTAATAAAATCTCATGCATATGCATTTAGTCTCTTTTACTCTGACGCAGACAAATACAATTTAATTCTGTAATTAGTGCTGTAAGAAGTCATTTAATTCTAGTCCTGTGTGTAATTTAATCTCAGTATAAATATAGCTTTGTATGACACACTAAACATGTCTGGAATAAAGTTGTGAGGAATTTTAAAGCAGATTTAAGTATTAAAACATTATCTCAAACTTTGTGCATCTCATGGAAAACTAAACTGAATCAGTTTCAGCAAAACTGATTCAGATATTTGTAGTTCAGCAAAAGCCTGTTAATCACCCATCAATTGAAATAATGTGTGTTGAAATCAGGAAATGCATAAAACATGCAGGGTTGAAAAACACTTGTGGGCAGTGTTTTATGACCGATAAAGAGTCATTTTAATTGTGCAACATAAGTCATCTCCTTTTACAGGAGCTTTCCTTCCCTCATTGTCCATTAAGCTATATGAAATAGTCCTAAAAATGTGCCACATGTCCTTTTTTCTCAAGAGCTAAATAGTAGCTGAACTTAAGCATCTATTGAAGCTGAGGGTAGCTCAATGCTCCTGCATTTCAAAACTTTGCTTTTCCCTTGTCAAGCAATGAAATGGGGAAGAAAAGGAAAACATGAGATCATATTTCAGTTCCTCCAGGTAATGTTTTAACAGACTTAATAAAAGTCCAATTAAGTTTTCAATAAAATTAAATGTCAGTTGAAGGTGACAGATGTCTCTGTTTTATACATCCATTAATAGCTTCTTAGACAATAGACAGTGACTATTTTTAAGAGCATTAGCATACTTCCCAAGCTAGTTTTGCTTACACTAAACACAAGAGCAGTTTATGAATTGTTAAATATGAAAAATGTTTCAGGTTTGCTGTTTTAAGGGTTGAAGTTTCACAGATCACAATAAGATCAAAATTACAGCTCAACAAGCTCACCAGACAGGAAACAACAAAGCTTCTGAGCAAACAGGAGGTCTCACTTTAACATAAAGTGCGTCTGTGTCAGGTGCATTCTTGGTTAAAACGTGTATGTTCAGTGAAATTACTCATGAAGGATTCACAAATTTTAGTGATGTAAGAGTAACAATGCTTTATAATAATCTTACTCAAGTAAAAGTAAAAAGTATCTCTAAAAGTATATATTTTTTTCAAAATGTTTCCCAAGTAAATGAGTGAATATAACTAATTACTGCATCAAAAGATGAGAAATGAATGCCATGATAGCTTAGAATGGATACAAAAGTATGGCTATGAAAAATACATATGTACTTAGAATAATGAGATACTTTAATAATAAATAAGACATATGTACTTAGAATAATGAGATACTTTAATAATAAATAAGACAAGGTGTTTTATTAAAAGCAGAATGAAATTAAAATCCTTGTTGAAATGTTGCTTTTGACAACCACTCAAAACATTTCTTAGCGATTCCATGATGAAACAGAAACCTCACAGAACAAGCTAAATTTCTTGAGATCTTAGATCTTATGAGCCACCTGATGCCAGAAGTCACAGAAATGAAAAAATACACCAGAAAAAAACCTTCTTTTAGAAAGTGAGCTTTTTTATTTTGACAGATCAGACAAATTAGATTCATACTTCAAATTTATCTTGGAAAAGGCAATGATACAGGAAATAGATTTAAGTGTTTTTGTGAGTATTTCGTTGACTCCATTTACATACTGGGGATTTTCACACACTTCACCGAGCAGGTCCACGATTGACAGCACGCCAACACCTCTTGCCACTCCTTTGTCCCCCGCTCCCAATGTAATTTTTTTTTAGAAGAAGTACCTGTGAACCAGAGGCTTCCAAAGGCACTGCAGTGATCACATACAATATTCTTAATCAGATTCATCCTGAACAACTTGCAGTGCTTTTGTTTCAAGGGAAAGCTTTACTGGATCAGACATAGATGTTTTGTCCCACAACATTTGATAAGAAAAAGCTAATTGAAATTAGAGAAACTTAAAAAGTCTCACGTACATAAAATCTGTGGCCAAGAGGCCCCTGCTGAATTTTCAGATGAGAAACATAATTAACATCTAAGTGATCGAGCCAGCACAATAAGCTAATTGTCTGATAAGGCGTAATGCTTAGCATCAAGCAGAAGCCCACACTCATGAGGTCTATATATCTTTACTCTGACAAGGAGATAGAGTCAGTGATTCCTGCAGGTGTAGAGATATGGTCTATCATTTCACCCCATCCCTTCCTACTTGCTCTCCTCTCCTCATCCCGCCATCAGACTTTCACCTTAGCCTCATCTTCAACACAGCCTTCAATCTCAAAGTGAAACTGGCAAGGTCAAATTGACTTTAGATTAATTAACTGTCAATTAAAGGAGTAATTGTTTCATAATGTCCTGCACCCTCAAGACAAGGTGTTGGTACTGTCAGGACTGGTTTAAGCCGATAAGCCTGGGAGTGAAGCCTCTCAGAGAGGCAGCAAAGTGACAGCAAACCAGCGGATGTGTGTTTGTGTGGAGGACGGGTGCGTTTATGTGGGACCTGTAATGAGACAAACGAGGGAGACCTCATCCATTATCCCACAGTAACACCGCTGCTGGAACTGCAGCAGGTCGCCCTCAGGTGGCTCCATATACATCACACATGCCTGACGGAAACACACGCACACATACACCCGCACACGCACGCACATGCACGCATTCCCAGTGGGTTTGTATTCCTCACTCAAATCAGCATTCATCAGTTCATACAGCGGCTGATGAGGAGACATGTCCACCATCACAGTCAACCGAAGGGAGGAGAGAAGGGCTCGTCGAAGGTGATGAAAACAGAATAAAAATGAGAGTTGGAGAAAAAACAACTGAAAAGAAAGAAGACATAAATAAAAAGAGAGAGGGAGAGCCCGTGCGGTGAACGTTGATGAAATGGTGATTGCCTCTCGCTCGCTAATGGTTGGCCTGGAGGGGTGTCAGGCAATGGCAGCTAAGCTCTTCCTTCTGCATTTGTCTTTCCTCTTCTCGACATTATCAGCTACATTTTCCTCTGCAGACAGCTGGGAATTTTCTCTGTCGAGACAGGAGGACATACCAGAAAGAAACCAGACAGTTTTTTATTAATACTAGTAAAAGATGTTAAAATGTTATGTTTTCCACATCTGTAAAGTTCAGAATTAGACAGATAAAACAGTAATAAAAGTCACAAAAGTAAAAATCTTCAGGCTCTATCATCCTTCAGATGGTTTTGCTTTCAATTGTTCCCAGACAAAAAGGTTTATTTCTGTATTTTATTTGCAACAACTTTTTTGTTTATTATTTACTGCACTTGTCTTTAGTTAATTGATGCTTTTGCTAAAGGCCCCAATACACCAATAGTATTCCTTATCTCTGCTTTTGGAGGTACAGACAGCCAGTATCAAGGAAAATGAATGGTGCTCCTGGATTGGCTTGTTTGCAAATGGCAGCTTACGTCTAAAAATTTACAAAAAACAACAAATTTCATCATCACATTTATGCAACTAAAATAAAGACAATTGGAAAAATTGCTAAAGAAGTAAGTACACCCACAATTTGAAATATTCCAAATGCTAAAAGGGAAGTACTTTTTTGACCATCAAAACAATAAATAGTTTGTTACTACTGTTTATGTTTACTACTTGAATGTTTCATAGGTTCAACAGAAAACAATGCAATTGTGGTTGTTTTTTACCCACAGGGCATTACTTAGCATGTGATGACATAAGCTTTGTGATTATGTCTAAATGTTTTGCAGAAACCCAAATGTTTTTGGGTTTCTGCAAAACATTTGGGTTTTGCAGAAAAGTAACACTTTTCTTAAAGTATCTTTCAGAAATAAAAAACTTTAAGAAAAGTGTATTTTGAAATACATCCATGTTAGTGTAGACAGAGCAGTAGTGTAATATAATCCCTTCTAGTCTTTCATTCTGTTCACATTCTCAATTTAGAAAATCCCACCCTTTAATTTCAGTATATTTATCAAGTGAAGAAAAACATCTCAAGAAATAACCCATAGAAGTCCGTACAGAAGAAATAGAACTAAAATGTTTTTTTTATTTAGTTAAAATTTTGGGAACTTTAATGACATACATGACTTCTTATTTACTAGGAGTTTAACCATAATAGGACACAGATGCTAATTTCTCTTAGCAACTCTTTAAAATAAGAAAGACAAGAGAACATTTTATCCAAGAATGTGTGTTGGTCTTTATAAGTCACTACTATATAGGATTGCTATATACAATATTTTGCCCATATCAATGGTGAGACCATTAGATTGGGACTTAAACTGTGACAAACAAGGCTGAAAGAAGAACTACGTTCACCTTGCCCCCACACAACTTTTCCAGAATGGTGAATAAGAGCAGCATACTGTGCTTTTTTCCCCATAATTTCAATGTATTCATTCCTTCACTTTACTGTCTGTATACCTTTATTTTGTAGAACATGTTTAAAACAAATTTTCTTTTTATCAGTTTCTCTCGCTGTGTACATGTTTACATATTTTTATTTACTGACCAGCTTTATTTGTATTGTTTTTTGGGGTGTTCATTTGTGTTTATTTGCACATTTCAAAATAAACTCCTCCCAACACCAATCCATTTCAATTACTAGATTTATCCCTCTTGGTAATCAACTCCATCATCCACTCCTTCAAACGATGGTTCATTATTTACTACACATGTCTCTTACAGGATTATTGAGTCACATGAATGCAGACTCCTCTAAATATTGATCGAAGAGCTTGTCTGTTCTGCATTTATCCGTTTGGAGGTCCAACGCTGCAGCTCATTGTGTTCATGTGAGGCACTTCAAACAACCAAGGAGCAGCAGCTGGAAACACATGGAAGTAGGACTGTGTGAGAATAGATGGGTAGATGGATGGATGGATGGATGGATGGATGGATGGATGGATGATAGACAAATGGATGAATGACGGGTAGATAAATGGGTGGGGTGATGAATTGCTAGATGGGTGCACAGATGGATCTGTTGATGGACTGATTATGTGAAAGATGGAGGAGAGGCAGAAGAAGAGTGGAACGAACTAGGAGGATTGTCATCAGATGAGCTGATGAATAAATGGGCAGCCAGATAGGTGGATGGCCAGCAGGAGATTGATAGGTGCTTTCCTCAGTGGGCCACCTGCATCCTCAACATTTAGAGGAGGGTGGAGAGTGGATACTCATCTGTAATAGGGGTAATGGAGCTCAAAATAAACTCGCAAACAACTCTATTTCCGTCTCTTTTTTTCCCTCTACCCCCTGTAACCCTCTCAGCACACTCCCAGTCCCTCTTACACCCTCAGAACATTCGCCATGTACCAGTCACTTCATCTGGTTTTGTTTGAGGAGCTGCTTGAAAGTGAAAATAAGCTAAAACACCATAGAGAGAAAACACAGTGAAGCAGGCTTTGTTAAAGCCCACACAGCAAAATGACAATTTCTCCCCACCTCATCATATGAAGAATTTCTCTGCTAAACATACATTTTATTAATTAATAGTAAAACAAGAATCTTGCAAACAACGGGGAGATTACTACTCCTGCAATCAAAAGGAACATGTTTAAACGAGATCAAATAACAAATATTGACATTTAGAACACATGATGTAAATTATGTTTATGTGGATTTACTGAGTTATGTTTTTTGTTTTAGAATAAAAAAATGGTGAGCTTTTATTTTGTCATTCATGTTGCATTTTCAACTGTTATATTGCACTATATAAATAAGAAAAGAGCAAACTCCCTAAATGTTATAGATTGGGTTTAAGATGCGTTTTGGTCGAGCTGTTATGAAGCGTTAATATTTGGTCCTCTAATATAATGCATATATAGATCACTGAAACTACAGCCCAACACAGCCACAAAATTGTTAAAGAGTTACTAAACCCTAAATCAACTTTTGTTTTTGAAGATTGTTAGGGCCCCTGGCCTCAGGCTCCTTGTTTTTTTTTCTGCTATGCAGGATCAGCTGTGTGGGCACACCTTTCTGATTGGCTGCCTAGAGGCTGCAGGAGAGCAGCCACCCCATTGGATCAGCAGAGCCAATCAGACGTTGATGAGGCCCACCTGCACCATATAAAAGACATCTGAATTCATTCCTCCAGTGGGGCAGCTAGCAGGAAGAGGTTGTGTAAAGCTGCCCCCCACCTTCTGTGTTTGGTAACTGTTTTGGACAGTTTGAACAATTTTGTTATTTCTTATTTTGTTAAGCGATTTGAATCTGCTTTAGGTAAATCTCGAACAAGCTAGAGGCTTGTGTTTGGGAGGTTTTGGTGCTCCCTTTGTCCTTTCTTTTGGGTTGTTTTGAGTTACTTTAGACTGACGTGTTTGAACATCTTATTTAATTTGCACTCAGTGATTTCTGAATTTGTTGGTCCTTTACTTTAGTTTAATTGGGTTGAGTTGTATTGTGTTTTGGTTCTGTGAAAACCTTCTTTTTGTAATAATTTTTTTCATTCCGCTTTTTCTCTGGACACATTTTTATGTTACTGCCCCTGAACCCCTAGACCTTGGGGGGGCATAACAAGATAAACTATAATTTGGGCCTTAACAGGGCTAACCTAATATTTCTGTGCGAATTGGGACATTTTTGTGTAAACTTGATTAATTCTGTAGCTGAATTTCCTGATTGGATAAAAGAGTACAGCTTGGTTGATGTCTAGTTCCTAGTTCCCCTGTTTATTTATTCCTCCCCTTCTCCCTTGAGCCATTCTCTCTCTCTCTCTCTCTGTTTTTTTTCTCTCTGCCTTCTTCTCTTCCCTGACACCTGCAACCAGTTAGTCAATCAGGTCTGGTCTACTGTTTCAACATTCACTCTCCCAGTATTTAACCACCTCTCTTTCATCCATTCACTGCTGGTTTTTCATGTTAAACTCCTTTCGTCTCATGTTCCTGGACTCTGTTCTCTGGATCCCTGCAGTCTTTTTTGTAAGTCTTTTGTATTTGCAATTAAAACCAATTTTTAATCATTATCTCCTGGTTACCAGTTTGCATTTGATCCCCTTCAGCCACACCCATCGAGACAATGACAAAAAATGTCTCACAAATTGAGTTAAATTTCACATTTGAACTCACTTAAATGTATTTTTTTTAGATGTCTATGAATCAACAAACAATTGTAAAATGCAAATCACTGGTTACTATGAAAGACAGTCAAGTAAAGGTTAACACATTTACATAAACGTATGAGATTTTCAAGGCTGGAATTGTATCAGAATAGAAGAATGTCACTTTGGATATTTCCTTTTTAATTACTTCCACAAAATCAAAACTATCCATTTAGTACAATGAAAAATCTATTTTACAAACCCCTGCTGTCTCTGGCAAGTCTTATTATAATTTCATATTGTGAAAAGACTGAATTATCAGTTTCTGTGCCAAGAAATGAACAACACATCTGAAAAAGAAAACAGATTTAAATATGGAGTCACTTTTTTTTTCTTCACACCTTGATCTTTAATATTTCAGAGTTTTCCACCGTTTATCATTTCAACATGTTCTAGACTCAGAAATATATGTGTGTAAACTGTTTAAGGAAGCTATGTTACTTCGCTCTGACTTATTCTTGCTTTGTTGTTTGTGTGTTGGTATTAAAAGCATGACTCAGCAGTTCAGATGAATGCCCCACTCAGAATACATTTCGATGCCCATCTCCTTTAATTGTCATACCGCTGACTTCTGCAGTCAAACCCTCTTATGTTAATGTGATTTCTGGTTTCAGTCTGCATGATCTTAAACTATTTTATATTAGCTCTATTGATCATTGCATCGTTGCAAATAATTACAGATAACTGTTATCTGCAGGTGAAAAATGCAAGACATACAGATGGTCAGCAAAAAGCGAGGAGTCCGCAGAATAAAAAAGAGGAGTAAAGTGGAGAAATCAATAGACGGTAAGCAGTTTTTATTCTCTTGGGAGAGATTCAAGAAAACTGCAATGATGTCTTTCAGCAGAAAAAAACTGTCACTTAAACTATTGAAAAGTTAGGAAAACTGGCAAGTTGTAATGATGATCTTGACTGGTTCTGCAGATGCACTACACAAAAACCTGGTGCTTATGTATTCTGAGTTCTACTCTTAAATTTTATGTTTATTATTAGTCAATTTGCTGGTTGACTGACATTTCCATGTGGTGACAGAGAGGAATGTGTCTTTCCAACGAGACAAGACTGACAGACTGAGAGACTGATGGGCACTGACTATACAGTGTTTGAAGTTTTTGTTTTGTCAGGGTGCAGCAGAATGACAGAATGGTGCCAGTGATCAACAAATATTCTCAGAGAAAATACCAGGTCTCCAAAATTCTCAACCCCCCCCCAAAAAAAAACAACTAAACCTGATGGAGGATAATTTGATCTTTATTTTTTTGTGTCATCTCTCATTTAACTAGCTATTCCTCTTTTAACTAGCTTAAACAGAATTGCTTTCATTTGAGAAATGTGACAATGATTCAGTAAATTTAAAAATCATTTGATAACTTTCTTGGTTTGTTTGTGGAATATTCCTAAAACAAATATAATAAAAAAAAAAAAACTTTATGTAATATCCCTATTTTGTTTAAAGTAAAATTATTTGATTTAAACAAGTCCATACAGATGAATACCTTTTTTTTCAATCCAAAAAAGAAAATTGTCTGATTCCAGTATTAACAAATGTTCAATACCAAAATTTAAAAGCTGCAGCAGAATTGAAATTCTGGATTATTGTTGATGGCAGCTCAGTTGAAGCATCCCTGACTGAATTCACATTTTGTTGATTATTGTCTCTGTAACAAAAAGTAGAGTGGATTTATTTGCACAATTAGCAATAGGACTACAGAACTAACTGTGTGTTAGTTAGTTGTAGCTTCAGTGAAAGTCATTAAAGTGCAATCAGAGTCATCCCCAGCCTGTTTGACGCTCTGGGCAAACAACACCGCAGATTTGGGTTTGGGCTCAGTATTAAAGTTTGCAGTTTGAGAAGACATTTTCTAATCTGCAGAATGACTTTCTGCAGATTAGAATTTCTGCAGAAAGGATCTATGTTGAAACTATAGTTGTTTGATTGGTATATTAATTATCTGACAGTTGTAAAATCTGGTTGACTGTAAACATTTAAACTGTTCTATACTTTAAGTATAAGTTAACTATGTTTACATAAATATGCCAAATGCAATGATCATGATCTCCTTACTTCCCAGTTGCAACAGTCACATAATCTTCATTAATTAACACTAAAAACCATCTAGCAACATGTAAAAAGATCATGATTGTTTAAAAAATATCATGTAAAGATGTGAAAAGTTAAACCACAGCCAAAAAAAATTTGCTGGAAAGCAAAACCGAGTATTTACACTGAAAACACGTCAAAGAGGTTATTTCTCTCTAAACTGAGGAACAGACTGCCCTCTCAGCACTGGCTCTAGTTTAGTGTTTGCTTGACAGAAAAGTGTTGGCATTTGTCTGAGTAAAACTACTGGCTGGCAGCCAGTTTGTTCCTTCATTTAGTCTAACTTCTACTTCATCACATTTACATAAAACCTTATCAAACCATCAGTCAAGCCCATTTTCCACAATTTCTGCTTATCAGTTAGATTTAAGGAAATTGTTCAATCCCTGATTGTAAAAGAATCAGATGAAATGTGACAGGAATGATGGAAGTCAGAAATGTCAAACTGAAAATAACTGGATTAACCCATACAAACTGGATGAAATGATGTCAAATTAATCTGCAGTTTCACATGACATCATTATGATCTAAGCCAAACCTGGAAGCAACATTAACAACACAATTATGTAAAGTGCCCTGTGGGTGCAGATTTATTCACCCTCTGCAGTCATCGTGTACAGATGTGCCCCCTGATGATGAGAAATAATAAAATCTTTTTGCACACTCCAAACTGAAATAAGCTGTGAGATATTACAGCCATTTTTAGAAAAGTATGATCTCACACAAGCAGCAACACATCTTTTATTCCTCATCCACTTGGTGTGCTCTGTCACCAGTTTTTGTGTCATTTTTAACCTCCTTCCTCCTGGTCAGAATGTTTAGTTGGCAATCTCCATATCTAGTCTACATAAAACAAAGCTGATTATCTGCATCACCTCCCTAAAACCCAAACAAACACAGATTGCAAGAATGATTGTGGAGCAGTTAAAAGGACAGCAATGTCAGATTCTTGATGCTGCTTAGTGGATAGCAAGGAAGTCTAACAAATATTGAACTGTTAGATCATAGGACCATAATTATAACCATTATATTAAAATCAAAAACAAATTTTGTTCAAAATACAGTGCAACAGCAAATAATTACATCATGAAATCATAGTTCTGAATGTTAGCTTCCTAAATCCTGTTAACTTTTCATCAAGCAGTTGATAAAAAGAAGTCTACATAATTCCTAAAGAACACCTCTTAGCTCCTAAAATGTTTTGCTTTGAGCACAATAGGGGTTCACCTTTTAAAAAAAGATGGGATGTTTATTTACTTAGCAGCTGAAGGGAAGTTAAAGAAGAGGCTCATGGGGACGTCGAGCCTCAGGAGACATGTTGACAGCAAATGATAAATCTGGATGAACCCTCTGGAGGAAATGAGGGTGAAGAAAGAAAAGTTCCCTGAGAGGTTGGTGTGAGATGGAGAGAAGATGAGCTGATAACTAAAAGTCTGCATTGGCATTCACATATGCATTTGAACTGCACCAGAGTTCACTTCAACCCAACCGAGACGTAGGTTTTTAGGCAAATTAGAGTTTGCTGTTTTCGCAACAGTTTTATTGGGGCCTGCCATGCAAAGCAATGGCAGGAACCTATTGCTATTGTCGGAGAAAGTGTTTCTTTATTCTTTATTTTTCTTCCGTAACCGTTAATGCGGCTCATACCGCTGGGTGCACACCTACAAATGAGGTATCAAAACGTGCAGAAAATTCACGCCATTCCAGCTATTACTTCTGGTGGGATTTGGGCTTAACGTGGCGACATAATTCGCAAAAAACTACGAAAAAAACCCCATTATAAGTCAATGGGAAAAATCCTAGAAATACCCTATTTTTGAGGATTTTCTGTGTCGTCACAAATTCACCTAGAAATGCCATTCAAATTTCATTTTGTAGATACGTCTGTGATCTCTTCGAAAGTGAAGACGGCTCGTCGATACCAGTTACGGTTTGTCCACAATTTGCCTCTAAGCGACCCAAAGTTTCTCATTTTTTCTAAAATTAGAGTGACAGCCCATCTCGGCTAGAGTGAGAAATGAAGAGGTTTTTTGAGCCCAAAATAATTTTGAAATCGCCATCACGGCCACAAATATCGCACGATTTGTATCAAAATCGGTCCTGACATTGATACGCCTGTCTGCTCCGGTAAAATGTTTTCGAAATTTATCTAGACCGTACGGTTTTCTGTCACGGTGCTTCAGAGCAAAGTCATGCGACAGGATTTTCTGAGGCTCTCAGGCTGTTTCACTAACACTTCACACCTTGGTGTGAAACTTATTTAACATAGCAACGGATCTCAAGAGGCTATTGGCTGCTGATTTGGACTACAAATACGCATCATTGTAGTTCTATCTATCCTCAGTTGAAACAGATCAGGACTGAGAACTGGCCTTTAGAACTACCCGCTGCTATGGGCTGTATATAACTGATTTAACTCAGTAACTGTTACACATGGGATTATTTTGGAACTTTAAAATTAAGCATACTGAAAATTTCAAAATAAAAGCCTTGAATATTTTACATGACGTAATTGCTCTTTTTGGCCGTATATGACTTTTTCATCCAAAGCAATGTTACACATGGGATTAGTTCGGAACTTTAAAATGGAGCATAATAATAATTTCAAAATAAAAGCCTTGAATATTTTTACATCAGGTAATTGCTGTTTTTGGCCGTATATGACTTTTTCATCCAAAGCACTGTTACACATGGGATTACTTCGGAACTTTAACATGGAGCATAATAATAATTTCAAAATAAAAGCCTTGAATATTTTTACATCAGGTAATTGCGCTTTTTGGCTTTATGTGACTTTTTTATCCAAAGCACTGTTACACAATGGAATAGTTTGGCCCTCTGAAATGAAGCATACTGAAAATTTCAAAATAAAAGCCTTGAATATTTTTACATCATGTAATTGCTCTTTTTGGCTTTGTATGACTTTTTCATCCAAAGCACTGTTACACATGGGATTCGTTCGGAACTTTAAAATGGAGCATAATAATAATTTCAAAATAAAAGCCTTGAATATTTTTACATCATGTAATTGCTCTTTTTGGCTTTATATGACTTTTTCATCCAAAGCACTGTTACACATGGGATTAGTTCGGAACTTTAAAATGGAGCATAATAATAATTTCAAAATAAAAGCCTTGAATATTTTTACATCATGTAATTGCTGTTTTTGGCTTTGTATGACTTTTTCATCCAAAGCACTGTTACACATGGGATTAGTTCGGAACTTTAAAATGGAGCATAATAATAATTTCAAAATAAAAGCCTTGAATATTTTTACATCATGTAATTGCTGTTTTTGGCTTTGTATGACTTTTTCATCCAAAGCACTGTTACACATGGGATTAGTTCGGAACTTTAAAATGGAGCATAACAATAATTTCAAAATAAAAGCCTTGAATATTTTTACATCAGGTAATTGCTGTTTTTGGCCGTATATGACTTTTTCATCCAAAGCACTGTTACACATGGGATTAGTTCGGAACTTTAAAATGGAGCATAATAATAATTTCAAAATAAAAGCCTTGAATATTTTTACATCATGTAATTGCTGTTTTTGGCTTTGTATGACTTTTTCATCCAAAGCACTGTTACACATGGGATTAGTTCGGAACTTTCAAATGGAGCATAATAATAATTTCAAAATAAAAGCCTTGAATATTTTTACATCAGGTAATTGCGCTTTTTGGCTTTATGTGACTTTTTTATCCAAAGCACTGTTACACAATGGAATAGTTTGGCCCTCTGAAATGAAGCATACTGCAAATTTCAAAATAAAAGCCTTGAATATTTTTAAATCAGATAATTGCTCTGTTGAGCATTATATAACTGATTTAACCCAATGACTATTACGCATGGGATTAGTTTGGCCCTTTGAAATGAAGTTTAACAAAACTTCCAAAATAAAAGCCTTGACAAAAATTTTAAATCATACTGAATGGTGCACGTCCGCCTTACTTTATGTTCTTGCGATTCTCCGCGTGCCACTGATTACGTTGCGGCGTTCTTTAGCGTCGATGCCAATTTGTAGCGTGACGACGCCGGGCCCATACCCCACGGGCGCGCCTTGGCAGGCCCCGGCTAAATTTCTTCAGAAATTTTGTTTTTCTAGTTTCCTATTCAAATCTCCCCAAATGAACCAGACTGTTTTAGACAATCAAATTAGAGTTTGATCAAATCAGACTAAACTGTTTAGTTTAAATTATAATCAGTATAATTAGAAATTAACTTACCTTGGTTGATGTCCTTATCTGTGACAGGAACAATTTGCATTAATTATTCAACTAATTTAATCACCAGATTACTTTTTTAAGTGTTTATTATATCTATTTTAAGTGATCATTTGGAGAAAACATATATATGAGTGTGATTTTGAAAGCTATGTTCTACATGACTATATCAATGTTGAAAAACCAATTTCTTTCAGTTAATGTTTAAAAGGTTGTTTTTTTATATATTAACTATTGCTTCATGAAGGTTTGAAACCCTAATATTATGAACAGACAAACATTAAGGTAACAATATTTAATCAATCAAGTGGCAGAGAAAATGAATGCATCAGTCAGCATCATGTTTTATATGCAGACTGTTTATATTCAGAAGCGTAACGCGATCATCAGGAATATGCCACAGTTTTTTCTAAAATACATTCTCTGGAAACAAAAGCCTTTTCCCCCTCATTTTCATTGGGAAGGAAATCTGATTGTGTTTCTGTTTGTGTGTAGAAATGGAAGATAAATACTCCCTCTGGAAAATGAATTAGTTCGAAGAGTGTGTCTTGGTGAGAAATGGCTCTGTCATAAAATAAAGGCATGAGGATGGCGATAATAAAGCAAAGTGATCGCGCAGAAGCATGGTTACTTGCAACAAATGCAACAGCAGCAAACAATGAGATTTAAAAACATACGTCTGGTTATTTCCAAGAGGCAGAGCTGTAAGGTTACAACTCTGCCTCTTTTTTGTTTTTCTGCTTCATTTACATTTTTTTTTTAGTCTACGATTTATATTTGGACCTGTGTTTGCTATCTTTCACCAAAACATACTGATATTTCAGTAGCTGTACAAACACCTACCTATGTTCTAGCTGTCTGCTGCTGAATTAATGACAGTCAGACTGAGTGCAGGCACTTGAAGACAAGTCCTGCTCCTGCTGGGATCTTATCAGTGACCGTGATGGGGGGTAATCAGAAGACGTAATACATCAGACGGTTGACTGACCAGTCAAAATGGAAAGAGCCTCTCTGACTTGGCCACAAAGGCGTAACTCTGAAGAGCAACCATGTTCTTGAAATGAAGAATTAGACAAATGTGGAAAAAAAATTCAACTACACCATCTAGTAAAGATGGATTTGGTTATCTGTGTGGTCCCTCTGACTTCTTTTATTGTGAAGACAAGATTGGATTCTACATGTGGTCGTCGTCTCCTGAAAAAATGTTTTTAGGTTTTTACCAGCACCAAAAATAAAATTTATGTGAAAAAACAAAGAATAAAATAAACAAAAAACAGTTATGCATCTTTTGATAAACAACCAAGTTTACTTTAGCTTGCATGAGGTTATTGTTCTGCAAATGTTAGATTCTTATTCAAGTTGGACAAATGTAAAAGTATATGCATTAATTATAAACCCTTTTTCTTTACTCATTGTTAAACCAACAACAACAGAAGTGTTATTGTCTTCCTCCTAGACGCTGAACTTTGGGATTTAATTGGTGCGATCTTATTTGGCCTTTTTTGGAGGTAACTTTTTATGTTGGGGAAAAATAAGCGTTACAAAAAAATTACAAATGTTTAGATTTGAGGACTGCATGTTCTAATAAAAAAATTATCAAGTGATGTACATTTCAAACCTGTGGAATAATACATTTTTATGTTTCTGCTAAAAAAGAAAAAAAAACAACTCATTTGGAATATGCCCCAAACAAATCTGCTGTAAGATTGGAGAGGAGGGAGATCCAGGAGAAGTATATTTTGGTACGGTGGAAGAAACATTTTATGGTCTAATCATAAGTTTTAAAGCTATGTAAATTTTAATGTTTGTTTTTTTTTATTGTTCCCTATTTGTCCTGTCTGTCCAACATGATGTGTGCTACTGCCTTCCTTACTCATATCACCCTTGTGAAAGAGATATTTTATCTGGTTAAATAAAGATTTAATATGGAAAATAAATAGACTTTGGTTATTATTTTACATTCCTTTGCTTCTGCATGGAGAAAGTTTTGGATTATCTTTAGGCTTCTTCCCTATGCGACAATGACACTGGGACACTAAATATGTCAGAAGGGTGGATGCATCGCTTCACACAAAAATTAAAAATCACAAAGTGTAGGACAAAAACATTTATGGCTACCAAACCAGGTGATTTTGGCAGATTTTTGCTGCTTCTCATTTTCTGTTTCTCTCCGAGATTTCCTGAACTCAGCTGCCTCAGCTCTTGGCAGCATCTGGGGAGTGAGTCGTCAAAAGGGCCTAATTAGCCAATCATAAGGGGACTTTGGACAACACGCTAGCATGTTGTGCTTCAGCCATCAGGAAAAATAAAATCTGTTCTGTTAAAATCTTTGTAGATAAAATCCATGTTTAAAATTTGCATCTCCTACCCTCAACTGCATTCAAGGTTTTCAATAGCCTATGTAGCCATATGTTTATTTATTTTTTACAAAAAAGGAATTAATCACTATTTAAGGTTAATCTGTTTTAAAAGCTTTTCTAAATTAGCAAATAATTTACATAAGACACTTACTGTAGTATGAATTAATGATTGAACATCTCAGCTTCAGGATCAATTATACTCTGAAAAAGAAGATTGCATCTCCAACTTAACTGTGTAACCTGGTCACAAGTAATTGAAATTTATCTAACTTTATTTTGGATTGCTTTAGGTTTTCATTCCTTGACAACTTAATAAACTGAATAAATCAACCTGGATAAAGTTAATTTGCTCACTTGTGACTAGTTACTGCAATTTTTAAAGTTGGAGCTGTAGTCTCTCTTTTCATTGTAGATAAACTGGAGATTCAAGACACTGGCAAATCATAAAAGTACATCATGGATATTTAGAAGCTACTTGAAAAAAAATCAGCTTTTGAAGATTAAAAGTAAATTCTTGTGTTCTACACACTTCATATAATTTATTGTCAGATCTAAAACAACATTTAATTATCTTTCAACCTTTGACTTTCATTCTTAATTACTTCATTCTTTTTAATGTCACATATTTGTCTTTGGACTGGCAAGTAGAGTGGTAGTTAGCTAGAGTAGGACTTGGGTTCAAATCTGAGTTTGGTGTGTGTAGATGGAGAGTCTCTTTTTTGGCATCTGCATGAATCTGCAACCTCTACATGGTGTAAACTACATCTTGTCAAATGGGTGGTAGAAAAGGTCCAACAGCCCCCAATCACTCTGAACAGAATTAAACATGTGTAAAATGATATATGGATGGATTTGATTTAGTTTACCTACATATTGACCCCTAAATTTTAGTCAGTGAAAATTATATGAAAATTACTGTACTTTCATTCCAGTTAAAACTACATAGCATGTTTCCGTTCGTTTAGGCAGTAGGCTATAACATCACCTCTGAGAGTAAACTGCATTAACATGGTGACATTGTGCAGCATGGGATTGTTTAATCTAAATTCTCTTATTCCATCTGCCACAGTGCTTCTCTCCAGGGGTCCAGCGCTGCTCAGGTGCTAGCTGTCACTGCTCTGCTGCTTGCCTGCCTAAATGAGCAACCCTGTCCCAGGGTCACCTTCAAACCTTCACTTCCTCTGCAGCTTTCTTCCTTTTTGTTTCTGCTGCCTCTATGTTATGTCATGTTTTCACCAATAAACACTTTACAGTTTAAGATATAATACCAATCTTTAAGAGATGCTGCTGTCTGCACATTTCTGTTAAACTAGAGGATTGGTGTTTTGCTCCTAACAACTTATCACTTTCTTCTATATTTGTTTTTTTCACAGAAAGCCTGGATTGATGATGTTGTTGAGCATCAGTTTTATTATAATGGAATAGACCTCATCCTTTAAAAGTGACGGCTATCGTAAAAGTGACGGTTTCGGACTTTAGAACAATATTTTAAAAGTTGAAACAAGTGGTTTTCTAGTTTTCACAATTCCCTTTAGGTTTGCTTTTGTGAAGCTGACTTTGCCAACATGAAACCTCCGAGGAAACAATTTTTGAAATAACTTGGTTATTTCTATAGCGCGTATTTTTGCAACATCAAATCATGTGATAGTTTATTATGGCAGACAATATTGTGCAACTAGAAAATTTCTGAAGAAATGTAAACAGGGCCTGCCAAAGTGTGCCAGTCGGTTGGAACCCAGCATACTGTTGCTAAAAATTAGCTTCAATGCTAAAGTACGCTACAATGTACTCAATAGCATGTGGAGAATCACAAGCATATTGAGTAACATGGACTTACTTCATTAAGTAGCTACTGTATGTTAAAATTAGCTAAAATTAGCCAAAATGCTATTCTAGGCCGAAACGCTGCCAGTGGCATGTGGGGTATCACTAGCATGTTGTCTTACATTGACATCCTACATTCAGTGTGCTAAACATGGTTAATAAATAACAAAATAGCTAAAAAGCTTATTTAAGAGAAAAGGCTAGGGAAAAGGCACTGCCTGCTAATGTTTGTGCTAATGTTAATGCACTGCCTTCTAATTTTTACTTTTGCTAAAGTAAAAATCAGTGACACATCGTGGCACTTGGTTACCAGAAAACACGCTCATCTCTTAGCAACAGATTAACAATGAACGTTGTTATTGTTCAAAAAACATAATATTTATTCTGCTCTTTTTAAGTACTACTTATCTTATTCTACTTAAGAATTGTGCAGTTGATGAATTTTGCAGAAAAGTGAAAATGTTTTTTTTTTGTCATTGATGGTAAATATATTATAAAACAGACATTCAACACTAAAGTAAAATCTGATTTATACTTCATCACAGTTCGTTATCAGAAAAAAAAAAAGTTATTTCTTAACACTAAATTTCTAACCGGTAATACTAGAAAATTTCTGAAGAAATTTAAACGGGGCCTGCATTGAAGGGGCCTACTGTGAAGGAGCGGTGCGAGCCGCATTAATGGTGAAAGGAAGCAGCAGTTATTTTGTGATGAAGAATAATAGTGCCTTCCATGCATTGCATGGAGGCATTCAATGCTCTCCTATGCATTGCTATAGCAGGTCCCAATAAGATTCTCAAATGTTCTTGTCAGAACCAAAATCTCTTATATGTGGAAAGAAAACAGATGTAATGGAGCTTTACAGAGCAACCTGATTTACTTAGTTCTTACTTTATGCCATAATGTAAATTGAATCATTCTTAAGCTCAACATGCTGACTTTTAAAAATTAAGATGCTCTCTCTGGCAAGTTTTCTGCTAAACTCTCCCAAGATCTAAATTAATTCTTATTTCCACAGTAATTACTGAGAATTCTAGTTTTTAGCCTTTTGGACCTTTCCTATTGATCAGAGGATCAATCTAGCAATTAATCACCTCATTAATTACTTCAGAAAGTGATTGTGATCAGATCGGAGGTGAAACCAGAGAAAGAAGAGACAACATACACTTTCACTGGACTGTGGCTTTTCCTGAATAAAGGGAAATTTTTAGATTTTCTTTTTAAAAGTTGTTTAGTTTAACAAGCAGCACAACATTGATATGTAGTGGTTTTATTGCATGCATACAGTGCTTTATGTTTTCCACATCTTATGTTACAGGCATATTTTATTAATTTAGTCTCTTTCCTCAGAATTCTACAAATTCCTCAATATGACAATATCAAAAGTTTTTAAGATTTTTTTGCTAGAATGTCAAGAAATCACATTTACCTAAGCCTTTGCTTATTACTTTTTTGATCCACATTCATCAGCACTTACAGCCTCAAGTCAACATGAATATAATGCCATCAGCTTAGCACACTAATCTTTATGTAGTTTCTTTTGCAGTTCTTCTCAAGCCCCATTTGGTGCTGCCATTTTAACATCTCTATATATACGTATGTTCAATCAGATTCAAGTCTGATTGAACAGATTTGAATCTGTTCAAGTCACTGCAGGACATTCACACAGTGGTTCTGTAGCCTTGGGGATCTTGGCCCAGTCCTTTTGGTCATTGTACTGTTGAAAAATGAACCATCTCTCAAGGTCAAGAGTGCTCTGGAGCAGGTTTTCATCCAGCAAGTCTCTGTACATTAAAGTATTCATCTTTCCCGCTATCCTGAGTAGTTTGCTAGATCTTGTTGCTGCAAAACATCCCCATAGCACGCTACTGCTGCTGTAAACTGTAAACTTCTTTTTTCAATAAACTGTAGAAATTTTTCAAGGAGGATCAATGGAAACAGTTCCGTTTTGATCTTCCTGGCAATTGTTGAAGGAATTTTGAGAGGGTTAATTTAATATAATTTGGAATCAGGCTGCAACATAGCAGAATGTGGAAAAAGTGAAGCGCTGTGAATGACTGCACTGTATCCACACATTTATATGTCCAGATAACAAAGCAACCTGTTTAGCATTTATTTAAAATACAAAACAATTAAATATTTTCAGTTCTCTGGTTTTTCATAACTTAAAATATCCCAAACACTCCAAACCTTCTACAAGAAATACACAATTACTCCACAGCTGAATGACCCTTCCTGAGACATGAAAGCTATGATTTTTCTTTCTCTTTATCAGCCTGTTAGGGTTGTGTGGCAGGAAAAACACTTTTGCTTTTGTCATATCTGTTTCAGATATGAACGTTTCACGAGTTTGGATCTTTTGCTCTCACTATCGGAGAGGTCTGATAGTACGAGCTAGAACCGTGTGAGATAAGATCCTGAAGGCTAATACTTCACCTGTCTTCCTTGATAACTCACAGACTGCATCATAACATTACCTCCCGCCTCTTCCCTTTCCTATCACCCTTTTGCAAGAAGACCTCATTGTTTCAATCAGACTCAAACAGCAATCGTTCCCTGTAGGCAGCACTTGATGCTTCTGTAAGTGTTACGCTTGTTGGATACTAATTGCATTCAACCAGCAGGTAATTGAAGTTTTTGCTCTACAACTTGCGGTCAGCACAGAAAAGATGACCTCAGTCGCCAACCTAATCAGAAGGTTGAGCACCAGTGAGAGCACGCAGGCAGCGCGGTGAGTTGTGAGACGCAGCGTGGTTCCCATTAGTGTCAGCCA
Source organism: Xiphophorus maculatus (assembly GCF_002775205.1). NCBI lineage: Eukaryota > Metazoa > Chordata > Actinopteri > Cyprinodontiformes > Poeciliidae > Xiphophorus > Xiphophorus maculatus. The sequence goes on along the minus strand of NC_036462.1, from coordinate 12,615,082 downwards.
CGCGGGGAAATATGGAGGTTATTTAGCTCCAACAGAGGGACTCAGAGCCGATTCTTAACATTGAACTGTCGTGGTTGAGAGGCTCCCTGCTCTGCAGATGCTGGATACTTCCTGGAAGAAAAACCTTTGATGATAATTCACAAGATTTTCACCTTCTCTGTGAACTCATTAAGTTTGCAGAAGGGGCAGCTTGACCTAGTGTCACTGATTCATGCATCTTCATAATATGCAAAATTTAAATACTGAGTATATAAATCTCTATTCCTAAATAAGGATTCATCGACTGTAAAGCTACCGTTTTCACCAAAGAGAAATAAAATTAGCACTGGGGTGTGATCAGTGTCTGGTAGGATGTCTGTGATTAATTTTAATAATAACATTGGTGAGCAGCTAATTAAATTGTATGACTGCACATGGAGGGGGCTGATTAGGAAAGGTACTCTGAGGGCATGGAGATGACAGCAGGTTGTTATTTAAGCCTTGGGTAGTCTGTTTAGATATTTAGAAATTAGCGAATTTGAAACCATGAGGGGTCGCTCACAAAGTACACACCAGCAGACAAAACATTTTTCACAGGCTGAATATGAAGTTTACTAACTAAATAGTAATATACTGAGACCTTTGACATATCCTTCACATATTGCTACATTTTTATAAAACCTGGGTCAAATGTAGAATAAAAGCATCTTGCTCCAGAAATGAATGAAAGTTCAATAATAAAATTAGTGCACTGTTTTAATGGAGAACAAAATTCATGACAGGTAAACTGACAACACTGTACATTTAGGATGTTTATCACATTTTAAGCAATTTCAAACAGAAAGGAAACTTGTAAAAGTTTTCAAGACCTAATTCCTTAAGTTTAAAAGTCAGAAAATGCTTAAACCTTAGAATAAAACACAATGGAGAATTAATTCTTCCAACTGCTTACATGTAAACATGAGTTGCTCTGTTTTTTTAACGATAAGTCATAATGTGCACTCTTGAAATTGTAACTTCAACGTTATCCAGTTTTTGTGTTTCAAAAAATAACCCAAAACCTAAACAATTTACAAACGAGCCAATATTAAAGTGCAACAAGACTCTAACATAAAAAACTAAGATAAAGAAATGACAACTACTAAATATTAATGTAATAATGCAAAACAAAAATTGAGTCTGTTGAGCTACCCAATCCAAGGATCCGATTTTATTCCTGTATTAATTTTCAAAGTTTTGTTTCATAAAAAAATAACCTAAACAAGTATCTAATTCTGGTTAATGTGTGAAGCGTTAATGATTCTATTTAGATTTATTAAATTGTTTTGTAAGCTGTTGAAATCTGAAAAAAGAAGTTGCATTTTTGTCATATGAGAGCAAAAAACAATTCTGCAGTGTGGACCTTAGTATTCACACTTCATTTATTAGCATGTCACTCCGATTTACAGGATATTTCATCTTTGTTTTTTTATTCTGAACTTTGGGGACTTACACTACAATCACCTACACCACACATCAAAACATCACTTACACCACACATAGCTTTTATGTATTTCTAAAGGAATGTCTCAGTTCAAACATACAGCTAAAAATATCTTCAGCAAGCATGGATCTGGTTCTGCTGAGGATCTTTGCTTGGAGATATTTTCTGAGCTGCTAGGCTAATGTTTCCATATGATTTGAAATGACTTATCACAATATATTTTTGTTTAAACAAATTGCATATTTTTCCACTTCAAAAACTCAACAGTTTGATTTGAACTTTAATATTAATGGCTAGCGTTGCAACCGTGTGCTGCACTGTGCTCATATCTTTGCCACAAGGCTGATGGTAAAGCAATGGCTGACTATGCCCTGCAAATGAGGTGTGAACTGGAACCAGAATGTCTCAATATTCGGTTCAGATTTTTTTGCTTCAAAAGGGCCAGATGTCCTTGTAATAATTTGATAAAGGTTTTGATAAATAGTTCTTGAGGCTTTCTGAAAGATCTTTTACATGTTTTCTTTGTTTGTTCTGTTCTTTGCTGCTCTTTTTCTCAGTTTTTAATCAGTGGCTGTACTTATGGCAGGGACAGTGGGTGCTCTAAGAAGTGAAAAAAGACAAGTGAAGCACTCAAGAACAAATGTCAGAGCTAAAAGAAACATCTCCAGCAGATGAACAGTGTCTGAAAGTCAGGTCTTTGCAAAATAGGAAAAAATGACTTTATATAGATTCTTAGAGAAGCATCAACCTTCAGCTGAAGATCTACTGTGTGTGAAGTTTTCAGCTGATAACGCTTTGGGAATCGCATTCCTGCTGCTAAAACACTACTTCTTTCTGTCAAGCTAAATAATTTTATTTATTCATTTTTTTAGATTTTTCATAGAATGAACAAAAGAAGAGGAACAAGTTATGGCAAAATCACAGAAGCTCTCATTAGTGTGAATGCTGTAGTCATTCATTAGTGGGAATGCTGTAGGAGTTCCACTTTTCTGGTTGCTCCGTAAATTTCGCCGCGCTTCTTCTCCTGCATACTTTGTGCTATTTTCACCATTCAACTTTTATTCTATTCTCCTAATGCTGGCTATATCTGTTGGTAATCATAACCTTCGTACTTTTTACAATATTCAACTTTTTATTGAATAAAAGTTGAATATTGTAACTTGGGGGAGAACCGCTCCCCATGAGGGAAAACGCTCCACCTTGTGACAGAATTGAGAATTACAATATAAAATGTCGTGTTTTACAGTGGATGCTTCAGATCCTGCCTTTTAATGGCAATCAATCATCCAGTTTTCGGGCTGCCATGGGGGAAACAAGGCAGTGGCCATTTTGAAGTTGGGCAGTTTAACAGCTTTTATGCTGTTTAACACCTTTGACATTGCTTTTTTCGTACTGCATGTAGCATGTTTTTTTTGTAGTCACCGTGCTGAACGATTCCTCCTGTTGATATCTCAGGAACCATAAAAGGTTTGGATTTCATTCACTCGCCTTTTTTATCAGAAGGAATAGGGGGACGTTTCTGTCCTTTTAAAATGTTAGGGTTTACATGAGTTTTTTTTAAAATTATTATTTTTTTTTTAACATTTCATGGAATATATTACTGTAACCCAGCATGCTAGTGGTAGCCTATTTGCTATCATTAGTATTTTAGCTAGTTTTCGCTTTTTAGCTAACTTTGGTTTTTATGTAGGTTTTTCACACTGCATGGACTATTTCTTACCTTCAGCAGTTGGCTTCAGACTCTTTTGCCATCTTCACCAAAAGTATTCAGCATTCACACTTGCATTTTCATAGGAAATGCACACTTTATAGTTTAAAGTAGTTTCCTGCAAAGTTTTCTTTTGCGTGTAGATATAAAACTTAGAAACATGACTAAATATGCTTACTAACTAAGAGTTGTATATCTTAAACAAAAGCATTTCTGAAATGAACAAGAGTAGAAAAGTAGTCTATGTCACACAACCTGATAAAATTGACAAACCACTTTCACTATTACAAGAAAGCAAAGCTTTTTGGAGGAATTATGAACAATTGAGGGGTGTTACAGCTTATTCCTACATGGATGCAAATTAAACAAGACACTGATACACAAACATGATCAGTATAAACATTGAAACATTTGCCCTGCAGAATTCAGAAATAACCTTAAATCACCACCATACAAAAATGCAGGGAAGGAAGGATGTGTCACTTCTGATTGTCAGTGGAGGGAGATAAGAGGGGAAAGGATATGATCTTGGTGTTCACTGGATTTTCTGCAGAGAGGCCTGAAAAAGAGAAGAATTGGGGTACTGAGGCAATTCCAATTTGTCGTGAGGGTGTCGCTCGTTGGTCACCGAGAGTTAATGAGGCGAGGACCCGAGCTCTAAGTCATCCTGCCACTGCCGCTGATCCCAGCCCTGATTACTGTAATGAAACGGTCAGGGGATTATTAACCAAACGCAACTATATATATATATATATATATATATATATAGTATATGTACACACACAGGCAGACAAACGTGCACAAAGAGTGAATCTCAAGCCTAACAAACAAGATCAACAAAAGTCAACAGAACAGAACCACTGACACAGAAATGATTACATAAATATGTCTATGCAGAATTAACATAACGCAGTGTAGCTGCTCTGCTTCAGGGGTTTTCTCCAGACTGACAGACTGAAGATAATACAACCAGCTGCTTGTTGTGAACATGTAATAGCGTTGAACTTGTTGGCTTTGGGAAGCTCTTGTTTGCCAGAGAGATTATGCTTACATGCATACAAGTTGATTTGGTTGAGAATTGTAGCACCAAACCCTCCAGATGTAGGTATTTTTTCAAGTAATTAGAAAGAAAAAAAATTGTTAAGCAGGAACAATCACCATTAAACTGGTTGGTGCTTGAATCTTTAATGCCAGTTTAGTGGTAAATTCAGAATAAAAAACATCCACTGGCCTTTACACTCTCTTTGTTGTTTTTCACATCTCTTTTGGCACTCCCTTAAATATTCAGTCTTTCAAAAGAAATAGCCTTCTGTTGATGTTTAACTTGCTTTTATAATTTAGATCTGGGAAAGAAAGTGATTTCTTTTGTGTTAACACAAAAAAATCAACCTTGTTTTGCTCATCCAACAAAATATATATACTGAGGAAAAAGGCAGGAGCCCTTAATCACAATAATTTGTCCATAACCTCCTTCAGTTAAAAAATATTAATAAAATAACTGAGAAGCTTCTTGCAACCTTCTACCAGTGTCTGACATTGGTCTGAGCCACTCCTCACCTTCAGCTCAAAGAGGGACAATGATGCCAAATATGTCTCAAAGACTACATATGAAGACAAATTGGATTTCTTTTTTTATAGATTTAGAAAAATGTGTTGTCCTTAGTCTTAGTATTTCAAACATAAGCTGCCCGGTAAGAGAAATTTGTTACTTTTTCTGTATCCTATAATGTTATTGCTCTCACAGACAGGTTTGATTTACCGTAAATTATTGCCAAACTAAAAATAAAACCTATAAGATTAGATCTTTCCTTAAAAGATAAGTATAACTACACAATTAAACTATCTTTTACTTATTGTGCTTTGAAAGATAAAGCCAATGAACCCAGTTTTTAATCTGAGCAGTAACTCCTCTGTTACACAGATGAGAGCAATCAGTTCGTGCTCGGAGCAGATCGTTCGTCCGTCTGCTGCTCTGCTGCTCCCACAGAGAGCAGTGGTATTTTTCACTGAATTATCTCCCCTTAATGACCACAAGATTCTAATTAAAGGCATGATTAGGAATCGCTCTTAAGCACCTTATTGGAAATTAAGTACAATCCATTCTGCCTGACAGCGTGTTTCGAGAGATACACTTTTGCTGATCACCAGGAACTGCAGGGGGGAAAGATGCTCAGTCTTGCTTTTTTGTTTACACATGCACAGCAGGGCTGTTCTACGGCCAGTTTTCATCCACAGATATATTGTTGGGATGTGTTCCCCAGGATTAATGAGACCTCCTTCTCCCTCTTTCCCTCAGAAGAGATATCAAACACTTTCATTTTTTCTTAATCTCCCTATTATTTCCTTATTATTGACACCTTGTAGAACAAATGACCCCCTTTATCAAGGTCAAAGTAAGACCTGCTGTGGGTTTGCAGGTGGACAGGAATTAGATGGCAGCATATTGTAACAATCTGTCACTTCTAGATTTGCATGCTGACCATTGCAAATATATGGATGAAAAAAACAGTTGATTTTGTCTTGATTTATGTAAGTGTTGTTAGTTGACATGTCAAAACTAACTGCAGATTTTACCAAAGAGGAAGCCCAACTTTGTAGTGCTTTGTAGGCTTGGACCCATTTCTGTAACATTTTAGACAAATTTTGCTTTCTGACAATAAAGGAAAGAAATGTGAACTGAAGGCAGCTTTTTTTTTTGAGAGGATGGCCAGTTAAAAATATTTTTTTTTGTTAGCAAAGAGGACAATAGGAAATTAAACCATCATAACTGGCAAAGGCCAGGTTCCAAATGTTAAACAGTAAAATTACCATTATCCTAATTTGAGCATAATATCATGTATTTCATGAAGAAAGAAAGTTGTGTTGCAATTGTGTAATTAGTTTAAAATGTTATAAGGCGAAATATGAATATGAATGAATTCAGTTTTAACCTGTGAACTGAATTAGTTCTTGGTCAAACTGGCTTCTCTTTAATAAGTTTTAATTTTACCATCTGGGAAATAGTAATTATATATTTTTTTCTTTTTTACTTTCTAATGTATGTAGACTACATGTTGATAGGTACAAAAACACATAACTTCAATAAAAAAAATTATAAGTTTAATATCATGTGTATATAGAAAGCATATATACTTGCATTTTATGAATTTGTCCTCCAGCAGGTTGTAAAATACAATTCATTCTGTAATTTGCACACACATCAAATATAGATGCCATATAGTCACACACAGACAAACGTATACAAACTTACGAACCTCCAGCTACATTATCTACAAAACACACCACAAAAGCAATTCTACTGTATTACAATCTATTGATTTGCTCCTTGCAGCAATAACAGCTGCCGACTATTGATTCCAGTTAATTCAGTTTACAATATTTGGAACACTTTACTGGGGGTCTCGCTATGCTTAAAAGTCGTTATTTTCGACTAAAGTAGGCTTTACCACTGGTACATAATGAGCCTTTTTTTTATAAACTTTTGCATAAAATTTTCTCTTTATCCTACATTCTTTTTTCCTGAAGGTTTAGCATTTGTCATCACAAGTGAGGAGGGAAGCTGCAAAATATTTGTGTCCACCCTTTAGCCAAAACACTTGAATCCATTAGCTCACATTTTAAAGATGTATTTCTTGTGTGCTGCATCCCTCACTATTCTAAGTTTCTTGAAAAGGTCATTTCTATCCTGTTAGAAATGAAAATCCTTTAGGAAGAGATTCTCTACCCTTTTGTAACCTTTACACAAGAAATCCCATTGGGTTGACTCATTGTGCAGCAGAGGGGCTCATAAATCTATATCCTATGGAACGGACATATCTAATCAATGGCTTTCGGTGCTCGTCTCGTCTAATCACCTCGTCCCACCCATTGATCATGACAGTTGGGTCAGAACTATGGATGCAATTACCAATCACAGTGCATTATGTGCATGCTTGAAAGCTTATAGCGGCAGCATTTCTTGCTTTATGTGTTAATTGAGGTGCTGTGGGAGTAAATGGATTGGGGAGTTTAGGCCTTACGAGCTGAAGTGTAAAGCCTGTGCGTGTGTGAGCTTGTGTGTCTTTGACAGGGGGGGGTCAAATGTTCCCTGGGGCCTGCAGCCACTCCTGACCTCCCTGCAACACCAATTTAGCCATCAGTTACTCCGTGCACGGCATGGCGTGGGCCGTCAGTGGCTGTAGACGTGAACAGGTGACATCTTAACTAACTCTGCTTCTATCAATTAGAGTGAGGAGGAAAGAGCCTGTGGCACCAAAGGAAGGCCAGAGGTCAAAGAGGGACACAAAAGAAACAGACTTGTGGACAGAGGAGGCTTAGAGATGCTGTGAATAGGTTGGCTGTTCAGTCAAAGAGTATCTTCAGAGACCTTATGAGAAATTTTAGCCCAATATTTTGAATGAATTTTAATGGCAAACAAATGAAGAAAGTGATGCTCTGGGCTGCTTTAACTCTTCACGTGTGTCACGTGTGTGGAGTACACTAATCAATTATCAAGAAATCCTGGGAGAGGAAATCACACTGTAAGAAAGTGAAGGCTCAGATGTCACTGGATCTTCAAACAGGAAAGTGAAAAAAGTACATATCTTAAAGACCATCAAAGCTTTATTTCTTCAGAAGAAGGCCTGGAATAGAATAACCATCTTAGATCCCTGGCTCAAACTCTTATTGAAACCTCTGATGGGATTTGATAAAAGATAGGTGCAAAATGAGTATGCTTCCAAGTAATGAAGACAGTTATCGTGACTTTTTTTTCCCTACCCTCCAGGGGGGTCTTTTTGTGGGCTCTAGTGTCCCTTATATAAAAGAAGGCTGACAGAAAGGGGTAAAGAGAGAGGGGAAGACATGCGGCAAATGTCGCCGGGTCCGGGAGTCGAACCCGCGCTGGCCGCGTTGAGGACTCAAGGCCTCCAAATATGGGTCACGCTATGCCCTACGCCACCACGGCACTCCCCATTGTGACTTTTACAAGTGGAATTTTGTGTTTAAATTGGAAAAGCCACTTGTAATATTGGTCGCGTTGAGCAATTTACATTAGTTTATTTCAACAGCTTTTTGGTTTATACCCTAATTTGCAGTAAGGTTGAACTGAATTTTGGGTGCAACTCTACCTTTTAACATGAACACTGAAATGTTTGCAAAACACTGCAAAAAAACGTCTATATGGACTAGAATCACATTTCGGCCATTAAATAGAAAAAATCCCGGGGCTCTCTTAAGCCCCACAACCCATGTATGCAGGTGAAACACCATGCAAAGTTTAAGCAGCTTAGTTTATTGTGTTAAATATTACCATGCAAAGTTTAAGCAGCTTAGCTTATTGTGTTAAATATTAAGAAGGGTTTTTTATCATGTAAAAATTGCTTCATGTTTTACCACCAGAAGGTCGTATCATAACCAGTTGAAGAACTTTTTAAAAATGCTTTTAAAAGCGTCTTTTGAGGCTTGAGTTCTGTTTTGCAGGATGTTGTGTGCTTCCTCTCCACCGGTTTCCCTGGAAATGTGGGATTCACCATAGCAACCACAACTCACAATTCTTTTGAAACTTTGGGTGTGTCCAAAGGGACTTCTTCCTTCGAAGGCCACCTTTACAGTTCGATTACGTCAAACTCCTTGGAATGCGGTCCACAGATGCTTCCTTCTTTTCACTGGATTTGAAAGAATACTCTGGTGTTTTTTTTCACAACTTTACCACAAGATCCATGACAGTTTGAATTGGGCATTTTTGCTCTTCTAAAGCCCTGTATACATGACAATGATACAACAAAAATTGAATTTTTGTTCCATTTCTGTTAACACATTTGCATGAAGACATTCTAATTACAATCTACACAGTAACGGTACACATTGAAAAGGTGTAATGCCCCCGCCAAGCCACTGGTTGGTGCTAGGTTCTTTGAAGGTAAGTACGAATGTTTTTTTTTTTTTAAGTTCTACTTGAAGGCAGATACCATTCCACCAGATATTGGGGGGAAAACAAGCACTTTGTGTGTCTGATTAGGGTGCAGTTGGAAAAAAGTGGGATAACATCGCTGACAAACATTGTATGAGCTTTCACGGTGTCCGTAGTTCTCTAGATAAGAGCGCTGAACAAGTGCGCGCTTGTTATGATCACCGAACAAGCACGCGTGTATTTTGCCACCTGGGCGGTGCGGAGCGGTGAAGAGACTCTGGAGAAACCGTATCTGATGGGGGGACACAAATTGTGATAACTCCAGCATTGTCAGCATGTTCAAAAGACCCGTAAATGGTTTAAGTTTGATGTTGAGTACTACTGTTTGTATTACTTGATTTCTGTTCAGCGGTACTTTTGTCCCTTAAGGCATACCGTAGTTAGGGCAGTGATGACGTTAGCACACTGCTGTAACCAACGTTGCTGATATCTGGTTTGCAAGTTCGGTAGCTGAGCCGCTGTGCTAACACGTGGGAGAGATTTGCAAGAGATGTGTGTTTTCCTTAGACGTGTGTCAATGATAAGTAAGTTGCGATATTTGAGTGTTTACTGCAGCTAATTGAGTGATTTGAAGTTTATTCGTTTGCTATTATTTCACCTGTTGCTAAGTCCGAGCTACCTGCTATATGTGTGTATTGTAGAGCGTTGTGCTGAACATACATATCTACTTAGCGGGAGCAGAGGCATGGTTGTTAGTTAACTTGTCTTAGTTAGCTTATTAATAGTGATTTAGAGGTTGAGCTTATTTAGGTTTTATATATTAACTTCTTAGGTCATCTAAGGTATAATAACTTGGTGTAATGTGTAATGATAGGACACTTTGAACTTATTTTCTGTATTTTTGTTTATTCTAGGAAACCACACACACACACCCTCACACAGACACACCGAAACACACATTTATGCCCATCCCTGTTCAATTGGATCAAGATCTGTAACACAGTTTGGAATACAGAACAGTTAAAGGATCCTGCCTCGTGTCTTCATTATTCCATCTGCACCTCATCCTTATGGTCCTGAGCTGAATCCTGGCCTAAGTGGTGTTCTGGCTGACACTCCAGGTTGAGAGCAGTGATAAACACGAACAGTGCCTTACAATCCTTCAACCCTAGAGCAAACTCACCTACACAGCAGTTTCTTCTTCTGTGGATTGTAGGAAGCAACTATGTTTTGCGTCATACTATGCATGAGCTAGGTACTCCCTGACTGAAAAGATCCATTTATTCTGTTTACAAGACAACGGACACCGGTACGTTTTAGAACCATTGCACTCTGGAACCCGTTCTCAAACTGTGCCGTTGTCAGAAGAAACATTTGGTGGTTTCATGTAAATGTAGAGTACAAACGCAACAAAACTTTTCCATTTTCACCAGAAATTGTTGTCGTGTACACAGGGCCTAACAATGGTGACAAAGAGAGAACAGAAGATGAGTACAGTTTTAAATGTTCTCAACTCTTTACTTTTCTTTATCCAACAGATTATTTTGGTGCAGCTTTGACCTTCTTACAATAGCTAAAAAAAAGGAATGGTTAATGTGCTTTTTGGCTACAGGTGCATTGGCAATTATTTCTGTGCTATATTAACCTAACCCTCATTGGATTTTTAACTGCCTTTCTTATTTCTTGTTTTTTGCTAACGTTAGCAATTTCAGGACCAGTTTGCGGCTTGAAAAAAAATATACTCACACTCTGGAGAAGACAAAACATTAATAAATGAAGGTAAATATTAATAAACAGACCAACAGAGATTTTAATATAAAAGTTGACATTCTAATACATACTTGCTGTTTAATAGGTGTTCCATCACACTCAGGCTGAGATGTACAGTAGATGTAGTGAGCTCCGTGTGTTTCAGACAGAGCCTCATCAATCTTAGCAGTGCTGTCCCCACAACCAAAAGGAGAGGAAAGCAAATTGCTGTATTTAATTAATGCACTGCCTCCTTTGTTCCACTGCTGCTCAGCATCTTTCAGTCTGCAGTCGCAGAGAAGAAACAGGAGAAACTCACAAAGCACAAACAGTGTGCAAAAGAGAGGCAAAAACGATGGAGTCAGGCAGAGAGAGAAAGCTGGAGAGGGTCTAAAAAATGAATGGTCGAGCAGAACAAGCTGCATCCATCGGCAAACTTTATAATGAATGTGTAAGTTTGGCAAGCATGATGGATGAGTTGAGAATAGTGTTTGTCACAAATGCAATCTTCTTTGAATCGCTCTGTTGTTTCCAAGTTCAGGACACGAGCTTTTGTGCTGTGCCGAGGTAGACCGAACGGCGCCCTAATCGGGTCATTAACATTTAATGATCTGACAATTAGCTCAACGACTTCAGAGCACATATGTGTAACTAATTCCTCATATCAGTTGTGTAAATGTTAATCTTGGTTGACATTTACATTAACATATTGGACAATTAAGGCAAAGCCACAGCATTCAATTATGTTTTTAAGTGATGTTTTGTAGTTGTGAAGCTGAACTGACATAAAGCTTTGATGATGGTTGTGATGAAGTAAATTTATGTTTTCAAAATCCAGCGGACAAAACAATTTTCACGAACATCTTATCAAATAATTCCTTTAATGTGAGCACTGTAAATGTTAAATAAAGTTTAAATACAGTAATTGTTAAATACAGTTTTTTCAAAAGTTTTTCACAAACTCTGAAACAAAAATTTTGGAGAAATATCCAGGCAACATCCCGAGAAATCAACTAGAAAGTTAAAACGTTGGTGCGTATAGGCCTTTCAAATTAACATTGGTCTTATTGGTATGTTGAAAAAAAGCTACAGCGCCTTAAGGGAAACAAAATGAACTTTTCAGATAAAAGCCCCGATATCAGTCCAATAGAACATCTTTGGACCATACCAAAAAATTGTTCAAAATTAAAGCAAACTTATGAATGGTATCCAAGATGTTTTATTCCAGTTAAAAAAAAGATAATTATACCAAATTCAAGTGAAATATTTTAATTATGAATAGAAACTATGAGAATATGTTTTACTCTTTGTCATTCAGCAAACAGAAAACATTTTAGTCACATAAATGATCTAAAACATCGCTCAGTAATGCTACATGTGTTTTTGCGTGTATGTCATCTGTTTTCAACTGTATCTTTTATGAGAACTATTGTTCTCCTTTTTTCTAAGCAGAAGAGTTTTGTCAGCGACAGTGTTCTTAGTCTGGAGTACGAGAACATTTTTCAGAGATGTGGGCCGGCTGCTCGGCCACCCGTCAATATCATGTTGCAGTGGCCTGCCATGCATGTCCTGTCTGATCCATAACACTGACAGTTTGCTCACCCACGGTAAACCACACATCTTTACTTCCCCCTTCTGAGGGATTAAAGTCAATCTTTTCAACATCATTACCATACATCGCTGTACTGGAACGCCAATCATTTCTTCAGATTCTGCTGCCATGATTAACTCGGAGACACAACAGAACATGTTACGTTCTCAAATAAAAACGAGCTTTGAGAGTATGGCAGTGATGATGACCCAAAATGTATCACCAGACTTTATTTAATGGCTTATATCACAACATATTCATATGTTAGAATAGCCTTGTTAAACCGTATAGCAAAATTTAAACATTTATGGTCAAAGATTTTATCAATCCAGTCTAAAAGAGTCTCTGGGCGTGTGACACTCATGAAGATAAACAAAACACTTGAAGCTATAACTCAGTTGCAAAATATGTTTCAACATCTTCTTGTTCAGCGATTTTTTTGGAATACCACTTAACATTTTTCATTCATTTCCCAATCATGCTCCCAATCAATTTCTGTTGGTCTGTCACATAAATTCCTAATAAAAGAATCAGTAAAGTTTGGGGTTGTAACTTGACATCATGTAAGAAATTAAAGGGGCATGTTTTATGACACAGAACTGCTCAGATACTGAATTTGTCTTCATTTAATGTTTTTTACTTCAAGGAGGCAAGACTTATTTTTTCACCTATTTTTAATGTGGCATTTTTTTGTTCTGTGGCAAACGGAACAAAAAATGAGAAGTGAAGCATTGATCAGGCTGAATCAGTATTTGCTTGATTTTGTCCCTTTGTTTTTGTGTTTTAGAACAACTGATTTTATGCATTGACTCTAGCTATTTCTTGATGTCCAACAGTTTTTGTTTACCTTTTGTGCACATCACATTCAGATACAAGGAACTGGCAGAAATTAAGAGAACATTTTTTTTTTTTAAATAAGCTCTAAAATGCCGGGAACCTTTTAATCAAAACTGCTTGAAAATTTGTCCCAGTTTAAATATCTAATGCAGTTTTAAACTTTGCACAAGACTTGACTGTACGTAAATATTTTAGTAACACCTGTTCTTGTCAGTTATACAGCACATACTGTGCAGCAGATCTACAAAATGTGAAGATCCATGGCATCCTTGTGAATAACAAGAAAACATCCCACATATAGGTCAAAAACAACCAAAGGAGCTGTGCCACACGCTGCAGGTCTCTGTGGAAAAGAGGACATGTGGGATGAAGGGGGAAGAGAAAAAAACAGGAGAGAGAAAGGAGAAGGTGTTCACCTTGAGAGTGCTCATCCATTACAGGAAGGCTGAGGCCCGCTCTGTCACACTGTCACAGTGATGCCACCTCTACACCACCTGAAAGGTCACATAGCAATTCACTGCACTGCTTTAAACACACACACACGCACCCCCGCACACAAGCCACACACTATTCATGCATTTACAGAAAGGCAGATGGACGCACTCCCATCTGTTGCCCCGCCACGGTAAAGTCATGCCTGCAGCCACAAATAAGCATGAGAAAGAGATGATTTTTAACCTGCCTGTTTTAAACTAAACTTAAAAAAAGCAATACCTTTTGAAGCTTAAAAGGAATACACATCATTACAGATTTGTTTTAAAGTCCTCTCCTCAGTAATTAATATATATATACTATATATACTGGACCAGACAACATGCATTTAATAATTATCACAGAGGGAAAAAACTGAACAGGTGGAATTCAGTGTTACATAACATGTTGCATGGGGATTTACAAAGGGAATTATTCAGGTTAACTGGTAGAGATTGCCAAAGAATATTGTGAGGCATCTGTAGTGGCCATGACCCTTTCCATACATGTGGACACATTTGACACTGATGACACTTTTGCAGAGGGCCTTCATCATGACACTAAGCTGAGCCAAAAATAATCTCTCAAATGCAAATGTTCCTAAAATTGTTAAACCCAACAATATTTTTGAACCTGAAACTCTCATTAAGTTTTTTACATGATATTGGCTTCACTCATGATCATTATAACCATGTGATTTTTTTGTACATTTCATGATTATGACTTACAGATAAGGAAAACCCAAATTTGAATGTCTCAGAAAAATAGAATATTGATAAGAAATGGCATATTGAAATCTCTTATCATACCCTAATCAGCTTATTAACTAATTGGTCTCTCAGTCTGAATCAGTAGGCCACACAATTGTGGCGGTGGCCTTACAGATGTCCAAAAGACAAGGAATGACACTGTCCACTAGGCGCGTGAGTCATAATAGGTCAAAGGCAGTGGTGGTGTAATTTAGTTGCTAAACTACATCCCTGAACTATTGCACTGGAGATGTGTGTTCATGTACTCACACTGTTGGGCTTTCTGTTACAGTGCAGCTATTACCTGTACATGTTTTCCCTTAACATAAGCTTTGATGAATACTTCTAATTAAACTGATTTTGTGTCACTAGCTAATAAAATCCAAAAGGTGAAGACCAGATAGTTGACCAGCTGGAGGATCACACTCAACTTTTTAATGACTGAGACTGTCGCACTTATGAACTGATTATTATTATTATAGGTTTCTCCTATGGCGTTAGGTCTCCTATAATGACAAATCACCCCATTAATAACATAGTTCACTATTGGAAAGAAATGTTAATTTCAACACCTGTGATAAAAAAAATGTTCTCATCCGTGATGAACTGTCTGCCAATATTTAGCACAGTTACCTCGACTAGAAAACACACCTGACTATCAAAAGTTTCAGCTTTTGATTAAGAAGTGTAAATGAAGCACATATATGTGCAGTTTCTCCCTGTTAAGTTTAAAATTTGCAAACTCTATATGGAATGTGAGAAGATTGAAAATAGAAGAATAACTGAAAGAGTTGTCAGATTACAACCACAAACTTGTGTTGATGTGTTTTATTGGGTAGTGTGCAATGGCAGAATGGAGGGAAAACTTCTGATGTATTTGATTTCTTTTTCTTTTAGCAATGGTTTTCTACCTCTTGCCACTCTTCCATAAAGTCCAGATTTGTAAAGTGGATTACTGAAGCTGTTCACACATAACCAACCGTTAAAACAACAAAGGCCAACATGGAAATTCCCACAATTAAGGTGATAGTAATAGGAGATATTCTTAGAGGTTGGATGGGTTCTATTTCTGTGCCACTCCCACATACAACAAAAGATGAAATAAAAAAATTCATTAATTAAAAAATTATTACAATACTTAAATAACTTTGTATATTTTAGTCTGAACTATCCTACCACTTTACTTTGTTTCATCACTACTCAATTATGTTTAGTTAGTTGATACTTGTACAATGTTCAATGCTGTTTTGCATTTACATCTATAGTTTTACAAGTAATTTCATTTGTTTTATGTCTTGAAGCCCATGTCAAATCACTGCCTATATTTTCCTTTGGTTGTTGCAAACCGTTTCCAGTTGGGTCGGTGATCGGATCACGCTATCTGACCGCTTAGACAGTCTACAAAGTTCTGAGTCCACTGTCTCCACTCTGAGTCATCCTCACAGGATGAAGATGACTACGACAGATTAACTCTAGGAAAGCACTACCTTGTGATATAATATTAAAGTTTATTAGCAACACTTATCGTGTCAAAAACCAGTCTTAAGAAACATTTCTCTAAGCAATTTGTTTGTCAATGTGAATTTTATCTTTAATTTTTCTCCTATCTGTCATAAATACAGTATATGAGAAAACCATAATTTTCACTCTGTAGAAGAGACTGTAAACTTAAATATCACAACATCAGCTAAATTCTTCCTTGTCAGCATAAACACTTATTTGCTTATCGTTCTACAGGAAGCCCATTCTCACACATTCATATAAAAAAAATGCTGAAATCACAAGAGGAAAAAAACTGAGAGTGAAGTGGAGGGCCGCAAAGGCTGGAGATGGAGTGTTAGTGAGTCAGTGAGGTAAAGCATGTGTGAAGGAGAGTGTGTCGCTTTGTGTCTTTAGGATCTGAAGAGAACAGGTGGTGATATGATTTCAGCACATTGCTTGAGAGTCTGCCTTGCACAAATGTTCATCTAAGCATGCAGTTAGCAGGTACCACAGCATCTGCTTGCAGAGAAGAACCTCACAGCAGGACATGTGAGACCATTAATAACCCAATAAACCTGCAGGATTTCTGCAGCACAGACCTCAGCAGACTGTTTAAAGGATAGCTGATATTAAAATAGTTGGAATTCTGTACGCTGTGATGAATTTTAAGATCTCTTTTCTTGCTTGTCTTAATTGTTCTGTTTTCTTTCATACAGTAAACGTGACTGTAGCTGTTAAAATATTATTTCTAAATAGTTACCTGGAATACTTTCAGATATTGTCTATAGAATTGAAATGTTTTGGTAGAACTCATTTTACCTAAATTATATCTAAAAGTACGTGTTTCAACATGACAATTTTAATTTTCAAATAACTTTATTTTAAAGAGTATTTCTTAAGTTTAATTTTAAATATTTTTATTGACATTTTCAGAAAAGCTCTGTTTCATTCTGTTTTCATTCCACTGAGCCATCTGAGGTTTTGCATCAATAATTTATAATATCCTTCACACAGTGATCAATATGTCTGAAGTGCAGTTTCCCTCAGTGCCATTAATTATCAACGATGAAAGTAAGTGGTTCCAAGGGTATTGCAGGTAT
Source organism: Xiphophorus maculatus (assembly GCF_002775205.1). Lineage (NCBI taxonomy): Eukaryota > Metazoa > Chordata > Actinopteri > Cyprinodontiformes > Poeciliidae > Xiphophorus > Xiphophorus maculatus. The sequence continues at coordinate 12,598,043 of NC_036462.1, read as the reverse complement.
TTTTAAGCACTTAACAGCTACACTGTTTTTACAAATCTTTGTGCTTAGACAGAATATCAATGATTAAAAAATGGCATAAGAGCATATAATTCACAACCAAATTTATTTCAAATTTTTATAGAGTGCAGAAAAAAGTAAACCAGCAAATTTACAGTCTTATGTGTTATTACTGTGCTTCATTTTTTAAGCATGTCACAACAGGTGATTTGCACACAATTTTTTTAGTGGGCAAACCAATCTTGATGTTTATGGATAGATTTTAAAGACAACTTTAGGTTCACGTTGTCCTAAGTCCAGAAACATTTGTTCAAAATGTGTGTTCTTAAGATTGTCAGAAGGGGAAAATTGGATTAAAAATCGACATGATTACTTTGCCATGTAAAGCAGACATTCTCACACAGCTGCACCCAGTTTCTAATCAACCATCTGCTCTTTGTTCAGCAATCGACTCTCCAGCTTAAACGTCCCAGTCAGCTCTTTGTCAGGGCATCCTATTGTTTTATTTTAGATTCATACCTCAGCCTTTGTTCTTGTAAATTGATACATTTCTATTTTTAAGCTAAAAACTATTTATCTTCACCTCCCTATTTTCTGTCTTTTTCTTGCATTTGGGTCCTGCTTATCAGTATTTTATGGCATTTCCAGTTACATGTTTATTATCCTACTGTGGTAAGATAGTAGGCACCTTGTGACAGTGTTCTCCAAAATCTTATTTCCTTCGTACCTTCATTTTTCCAAACTGTGATTTCATGTTTGTTCCCATTATAGGACAGGGTCAATATGTCTGATCATCTCAATTATATTACAGATGAAGCAAACAGAAAACACAATACATGCAATAGATTGCTCTAAATATGAAACATGATAGCTATTTTAAGCTATTTTAAACTGTCAAAAAGTGTAAACAACTAGTTTCAGTGCATTACTAGTACAGCAAGCATCACTGTTTATGGGCAAGGCAGCCATGTTTAAACTTGTTTGCCACTTTTCCATCACGACTTTGGGAGTCATTCCAGTTGACTTATGCAGAACTGACTGACTGCACAATGAACAGATGGTGATTTAAATGTAAGAAAATATTGAAGGAGATCATGATTAGAAAAAGATAACAGTATTTATATAATTTTCTAAACAACATTTTAGCATTTAAAGAGCTTTGAATTCATAGAGAAAGTTTCTGCTCCCATTACAACCACTCTTACTGCTGTCCAGAAACACTTGTTTGTTTCTTGTTTTGACATTAAACACATTTGAATGCCCAGATATGTTGTTTAGCTTTTTCATATTGAAGCAATACATAATGTAGGTTGTTGTCTCTGAGAAGACTAGCATTTCTGAGATATTTCTAAAGTTAGACTGTAGGTTATTATTTGCAATAAGTCATTTTAATTACATTTAAGATGTGTTAGCATGCAAGTAGAAGATAATAAGCTCAAAAAGTTGGTATCACAAATATTAAAATAAAATGCTCAGATATTTATAAAAATAACAAGGCTTTGAAAAAGGTTTTACAAACCGAAGCAGCTACTGAGCTGGAGCTTCAGTACATTTTTACAATATGCAACTTTTTAACTGGGACGCTAGATCAAATAATGGAGCATGCATGTATTAAACATAAATTGTGAAACTCGTGCTGTGTGTGAAAACCCCACACATCTCTACACAAACCTGGTGAAGCTGAAATAAATCAGACAAATAAGACAAATAAGTTACAATTTGTACAACAAACTTTTTACAACTCAAGTCAAAGAAATCTACACCACCAGAACCGCAGAGTGAAGGGCCAGATAAGAGATGGAGGTGGGGGAACAAACCTTTGGAGGAAAAGGTTAATTGTAACTAAGAATACGTTTGACTCTTTGCATTTTCAATCATTTGCCAGGACCCATTGAAAAGTTCTCTGACCTTTTATTTGTCGCTGAATGATAAATCGCGAAGAGACACACTCGTCCTTCTCTCCAGCTCCTGTCTGTGTATTTACTGTTACTGGAAGTCCATGCTTCGTCTCTCGCTCTCTCCGGTTTGTCCCTCTCTGTAGTTTCTCTCCACTTTGTAGATAGAGGGTCTGCATTAATAACACTGACACTCCATAAGAGGGTAGATAAAAGAAAACGAAGATGGGAACCAGTGTCTCTCAATATGCGCACTTCATCATATCCCAGACAGCCACAGGAACAAGGGGATGAGGATGCCAGAAGAAAGGAGATGAAGAGAGGGAGATGGTTGAGGTCAAAATCATGGTGGTTGAGCATGATAGAGAAAAGAAGACGAGTAAAGTGAATAATTGTGAGATATAATCTCTTAATATATTCAGAGCAGCTGGGAAGGGACAGACTGAGCTTTTGTGGCTTAATGTAATCAGTGAACACACTGAAAAGAAGTAATAGTAAAAGACAACAAATGCTGGAATTAAAAAGAAATTTCTTCTTCTTGTGCATTTTCATCTAGCTGAGCAAATTTTAAAGTCTAATTTTCATCTTCGTCACCTTATTGAGACAGCAGTGGCTTCTGTATAATTGGCACCATCTTCGGGCTGTCAGCAGATGGTAATGATTAATGGTGGTGTGCTGTTAACAGACTTAAAAATAAACTCCCAGAACCCAACTGAAACTGTATTAATAAGATTTTTACTGAGACTCTCATGATATTAAACACATTGACAGTTTACTTGCAGGCTCTAATTTACATTTTAACTTTATTAAGTGCAGTGGCGTTTCAAAGCTTCTGACTCAATACAATTGTCTCCTCCATGTGTGGATAAATCTGATCAAGAATTTATTGCCAGAAAACACCCTGGGAAAGATAAAGACAACAGTTAAATAAAATGAAATGCTTTTATTGGACTTCAGATTGTCTGAAAACCAGATTGATGCTGGGGGTTCTGCAAACTCATAATGTTTTCAATTATGAGTTTGCATTAAATGTGCTCATTTAATTAATTGTGAATGTTTTCCTCTATATTTCCCAAATTGCTAACCAAACTTTTACCATTTCCACTCTCTCCAGTGTTTATTTGCCTTGTCTACCATATTAGCTAGTAGCCAATAACCCACCACTTGATTCTTACAAATTTTTTACAAAATCTACCCTCATGAAAAAAGTTATTGATAAACAAACTTCCTCTTTATAACAGGTTTTGTTTGATTTCTTGGTCTGATCCTGTCTCTTTCACTTGCTTTGCTTTTCTTTACTTCTCTCTCCATAAAAATGTTGTTAAATTTTCAGTTCTGCTTTTGAACGTAACCGAATAAAATGAAAATTGTAGGTTTTTCTGAGCTTGTAATGGCATAAGTACAGTCTGTACTAACTGAAGAAAACAAAAAGAGAAAGATTTTAGTTGGAGCTTTCCTAAGTCTGAGATTGTGCCATTTAAAGTTGTTACATTTCAAAGAGTAGCCTTGTTGCACAACAGCTCTTGTTATTGCAGAGTGTAGGAAAAGCACAAGTCAATGAGGACTGCATTCTAGTTCTGCAGCTTTGCAGCCCCTCTCCAACTAATTTCAAATCATATTGGTTTTTCTACATCCTAAAACAGAATAGTACAATACTTTTTTGTTCTTCCTGGCTCTCGATCTATTAGCTAGAGATAGGGTAGTTAACTTCCAAAAGACTTTGAATAGCCCTCATTTTTCATTGATTATGCAAGTTCAATGTATATAATATTCAAAGTAACATATCCCATTGATCAATGAATACTATTTTGTAGAAACATAAGGAATTCTAACATAATTAGAATAGCATAGAAATATCATTTTCACATTTGGCACCAAATGCATAAACTTGGATATGCTAAACTTTATTTCTATTAAATGCACCATCAGAATGGGAAGCCAACATAAGCACAATAACTCTTAAAATAACTTCTTCAATAATGTGGGCCAGTTTAATGTGGATTTTCACAGGTACTGTGAGTAAAAAGTGGTCAGTAACAATACAATAAGTTTATTTCCTAACTGTGGTTGTTGTTTTGGTGTTTGTCTAGAAAAGGGTGTTGTGCTTTAAATCGCACGAGTCAAAAGTAACCAGCTAAAAGAAAGTTTGGAAGAAAGTCCTCAGAAATGACTTTTCTTAAAATTATAATTTTGTTGTATTTTGAACAAATGCTTTTATAATTAGACATACCGTAATTTGAGTTTTGTTGCAATGTTTTGCAGAGGGTTTGATATTCTTCAGAAAAACAGAACTCACCACGTCATTTTTTTTTTTTACATTTGTGCTTTAAGAACAGAAGAAATGTATTAAAGTTGAGAGAAAACTTGTTGCAGGACGTGATCAAAGTTGCTATTCTTTTTATCAGTTTAATCACCATCACGTTTCAGCTGCAATCAGAGGGAGGGAGAGTTTTGACAAACAAAAAAATGTAATTCCCTTTTATCTTAGTTTTTGTGTTCTTTACATTAGAGAACACAATGTCCACTTTGTTTCCAGGAGCTGATTGTTCAAAACTCTGGCAGTAATTAAGCAGGGAGACACAGAGATAGAGAGCGTAAACAGAAAGACATCCTCAGTGGTTTTAATTGGAACAACATCTCACACCAAACAGAAGTGTCGTTCCTTTCCCGTCAGCAGCAGCAGACCCTCGGATTGTCTTTGTGCCTGTACTTGCTCCTCTTTTTCCCACTTTGTCACTCTGGTTTTCTTTGTCTTCAATTAGCGCTAGCCAATCAGTTGACCAATTAAGCATTTTCATGACTTCCCGCCTTTCCTCTTCTCTTGCTTATGAACCTTCAACAACTTCCCAATTAGAGAAACATTAATTAAGAATGGTCTGTAGTGTGATGGCTTTTGGAACCTATTTGTTAAAAACTAAAGATATTACTCTTCATAGAGACATCGTAGCAACATCCCAATAGATTCATACTCCATTCAGCAGAATCGATTTGACAGGCCATCAGAAGAGAATCTTGCAGGTCCATCCGCGCCCACTGTTTTCTTTCTGCTGCTGCTTTTTTCAGCTGCGTTCCTTCATAAGCAGAGGGAGGAGAGGCAATGAGTCAAGGCGGCCATGCATGGCCCTGCCGTGCTGCTCCGTGAGCTTTGTTTGAGCTCCAGGATGCTCAATGAGACGCAAAGAGTGTCATTTCTCAGGCCTGTCCCGCAGGCATGCCGAGAGGGCGGAGAGGGGAAAATAGAAGTGTTACAAACAGACTGTTCAATTAGGGGCAGGCTGGTGTGAAATTGCCTCCGAATGATAAGCTTCTATTATAGCTGTGGCTGCGTGTTCGCCTGGTAGGTGAGTCGTTTTCGTATCACTTATCAGTGAGTGTATCTTCATGATAAAACAAACATGACGGCCGTTGTACTTTGTGCTAAAGTCTTATAAA